>NC_081553.1:51810464-51872964 GCF_963082655.1 Stomoxys calcitrans
CAAACAAACCTACAAACACAAATTGATTTTTATACCCACAACCGAAGGATGGGGTATATTCATTTTGTTATTCCGTTTGCAACACATCGAAATATCCATTTCCGACCCTATAATGTATATATATTCTTGATCAGCGCAAAAATTTAAGAAGATCTAGACATGTCCGTCCGTCTGTCTGGTGAAATCACGCCACAGTCTTTAAAAATAGAGATATTGAGCTGAAATTTTGCACAGGTCCTTTTTTTTGTCCATAAGCAGGTTAAGTTCGAAGATGGGCTATAATGGACTATATCTTGATATAGGCCCCATATAGACCGATCGGCCGATTTAGGGTCTTAGGCTCATAAAGCCACATTTATTATCCGATTTTGTTGAAATTTGGGACAGTGAGTTGTGTTATGCCCTCCAAGATCCTTCGTGAATTTGGTCCAGATCGGTTTAGATTTGGATATAGCTGCCATATAGACCGATCCTCCGATTTAGGGTCTTTGGCCCATAAAAGCCTTATTTATTATCCGATTTTGCTGAAATTTGGGACAGTGAGTTGTGTTAGTCCATTTGACATCCTTTTTCAATTTGGCCCAGATCGGTCCAAATTTGGAAATAGCTGCCATATAGACCGATCCTCCGATTTAGGGTCTTTGGCCCATAAAAGCCACATTTTTTATCCGATTTTGCTGCAATTTGGGACAGTGAGTTGTGTTAGGCCCTTCGAAATTTTTCTTTAATTTGACCCTGATCGATTCAGATTTGGATATAGCTGCCATATAGACCGAACTCTCCATTTAAGGTTTTGGGCCCATGAAAGGCGCATTTATTGCCCGATGTCGCCGAAATTTGGGACAGTGAGTTAAGTTATGCCCCTTGACATACTTCTGCAATTTGGTACAGATCGGTCCAGATTTGGATATAGCTGCCATATAGACCGATCTCTCAGTTTTAGGTTTTGGGGCCATAAAAGGCGCATTTATTGTCCGATTTCGCTGAAATTTGAGACAGTGTGTTGTGTTAGACTCTTCGACATTCTTCTGCAACTTAGCCCAAATCGGTTCAGATGTGGATATAGCTGCCATGTAGACCGATCTCTCGATTTAAAGTCTTGGCCCCATAGAAGTCGCATTTATAATCCGATTTCACTGAAAATTGCCACAGTGACTTATGTTAGGCTTTTCGACATCTGTGTCGTATATGGTTCAGATCGGTATATTTTTAGATATAGCTACTAAAAAGACCAATATTTTGTTATACACAATTGAACAATGACTTGTACTTATAACTATTTGGTCCAAATCGGAACATATTTCGATATAACTGCTATGGGACATAAGGTATGCAATTTTCACCGGATTTTGAAGGGAGGTGGTTAACATATATACCCGAGGTGGTGGGTATCCAAAGTTTGGCCCGGCCGAACTTAACGCCTTTTTACTTGTTATATATAAGAAGAAGATGTTTCCTTCCAGAACAACCTACACTATCTGTGAAAATTTCAAGATAATCGATTCAGCCGTTTTTTATATAAGATTGAACTTAAAATTTGCCCGTGGTGTTGTTACGACTTCGATTAGTTTGAAATTTCACCAGTATCGATGGTGGTGGTTTTCCAACATTCGGCCAGGCTGAACTTAGCACGTAGCTACTTGTTTCATTATTACCACAATATACTTCTTTGGTGAAATAATAAATGGAAGACAATAAAAACTTTGCAGCATTTAAACAAACTCCTTGAACACTTGTTAATATTTTTGCCAGTTGTAAACTTTCCATTTCATGTATATCCTTGAAATGTTCACTTCACAATTTTTGAAGTTGTTGATAAACACAGAATCCATAAAAAAGAGTAGAATACATAAAATTACTTTTATATTTGGGAGCGTGTGTGTGAGTGTGGGTGTGTGTGTGTGTGTGTATATTTAGAAAAACATTTCAAAAGCTGTGAGCGAAGAGATACTTCAGATTGTTGTACATCTAGAGATACACTTTCCACTGAATCCTTTGTGGAATATAAAGGATTTCCAATCTCTTTTGGTAAGGAAAATATCCAAATAATACACTTGTATTGGCTGTAAATGTTTTTAGAAAAATCATTCTGCTTTGTTTGACGACAACACAGAAGGTTTCAGGTTGGCTATGCGGTATCTTTTCCAGGATATTGGCTTAACTAAAAATAATATTTAAATTTCTAATATAAACATATAATTTTTTCCCCGGTTGGCAGGTCAACAGTGAAAAACAGTAAAATAAACGAAAACCCAAGATTTTGTATCTAAAATCAAGCCCTTGGTGCCAAATGGTCATCTCTCTCGGGGGTGGGCGAAAAAGAGAGAAATCGCATGCTGCCTTTATTATCTTCACACATTAATCAAATCAAATTGGACTTTTGGGCTCTTTGCACTTTCGATTTGTGTACATCCAGGGGAGGCATAGCAGCCGCAAGCAAAGTAATTGGCAAAGGTGTGCCCCCACAACACCCATAATGCCAGAAGCTACAAAAAACAAGCGATACCTAAGACCAAAAGATTTTCGGCTTGATGTTGCTTCGTTTACATTAATTATTAAAATGAAGCTGATGATTGGGTCAAGTTAGAAGTTGTCCTGGCCATTGTTATTGTCGTTGTTGTTGTTGCTGTTCTTGTTTGTATACCTCCTGTAGTCAACGCCGCCAGTGATAAATTGTGTCAATCTGGTGTAGGTTTGTCTTAGCTATTGTCTGGCTGCAGGACAGGTAATACCAAACAATGAGAAAGTATGTGCACAAAATTCAAGGGTACGAAGTAGAAGTAGTGGTGGCGAGAGTTATAGAAAGAGAGTTGTTTGTCTTTGCTACCTTATTTCATAGAAGGGTTTGTTTCTCTTTTATGCTGTGCACACTTGTGTGTGTCGAGAGGAAAGACGTTTTTTTCTGTTAAACTTCAAATATTCAATTAACTTTTTTTAAGGATTTACGTAAATAGAATTAAAGTGGCCCACTGGGGATGTAGTATGATGCTCTGGGAAGGCACCTGTTATGAATAGCAGGCAATTAATCGAGGCTAGCCATGAATAATGGGTGTTGTGATAACAAAATAATTGCTGTAAATGAATGTCGTTTAAAGTTTGGACAACTTATAGTCGCCCAAAGCTTAGCGAGAACTTCAAAACATGGTTAAGTGGTGTTAGTCTTCGAATTTATGTTGTTTGTAAAAATATTCGTCGCGTGAAACTTCTATGTAAGATATATAAGAGACTAGCTGACCCGGGCCCGCTCCGCTGCGCCTTCTTTTACTTTATATGGAACAAAAGTTTCCTTGGAATATTTATTTTGACAATTAAAAATTTTTTACTGAAATACCATGCTACGAAAATAGTATATCGCTTGACTAACAATTTAACAATATAAGTGCCTTTATCTGAATCCCATATGATCTTTATTGGTCTACGAATTTAAGTTTGGATGTAAGGTGTACTCCCAGATACATGGCCCTGAAAAAGTATTGCCATTGGCTTAAGAGGAGTTTACAGGATGAGGCGTCCCCCAAACACATGGCCCAAAAATAGGTTATCAAATTCGTTTTCTAATCTCAAATATGTTGATATCAGATACGTGGTCTACTCCTAAATACCTTTAATTTGAGCCCCATATTTCCATAGTCGGCAAACATGACCGGCTTGGGGGGTGTTTTGGGGGATGGGCGGCCACCCTGTGAGTTGGCCTTGAAAATATACATCGAATTCGTGTTCCACTCTAAAAACAACCCTCTAATTTGAGCCTCATATTGCAAAAGTCAGCAAATACTTACAATTTGGGTGGTGTTGTGGGGGTGAGGTGGCCCCATAGACACTTTTCCCAAATATTGATATCAGATTCGTGCTTTACTCCCAAAGACCTTTGGTCGTAAATTTGTCCCCCTTTGGGGTATGTTTTTGGGGAGAAGCGGCTCCCCAAACACTTGATCCCATATTTGGATATCAGATTCTAATTCTACACTGAAAACCCTTTAATTTGAGACCCATATTCCCATGGTCGGTAAATAAGTCCTGTTTGGGGGGAGTTTTGGGGAAGGGGTGAACCCCCAGTAACATGGTCCCACATTTGGATATCAGATTCTTTTTCTGCGCGCAAATACCTTTCATTTGAGTCCCATATTGCCATGGTCGGTAAATATGTCCGATTTAGGGGTGTTTTGGGGGTTGGGGTGGTCCCCCTAACACTTGGTTCGACAAATGGATATCAGATACGTTTTTGTATCCTAAATATCTTTCATTTGAGTCCTATATTGTCGTGATTGGTCTAAATATATGTTTGGTAGGTTTTAGGGTGGGGCGGCCCCCCTAGGTACCCCATCCGTAATTTGGATACGAAATTTTTATTTTTAGGGTACTATATGAGAGCACACAAAATTTCTCCGAGATCTGGCGTTTCTGAAAATTAGCGTAATATATCAGAATATCATGTTACATGGATGGATTAAAGCTAGAAGACAGAGTGGACCTAGGGGTCTTCATTAAGAACCCAGGGACTGAAATCTGTTTTAGACTGCCTGACCATAATAAGGTTCTGGAGACAGAGATCCGGGCGATCACGGAATGCGTGAGATGGTGTGGTACTAACACGAAGACATCAAGTGTGAACATCTTTACGGACAGTAAAATGGCCATAAGGGCAATAACAACCAGCACGGTAAGGTCACAAACATTCTTTCAGTGCAAGAAGGACATTAACGCCTTCTCTGAGGATGGCACAGTCCGCATCCTTTAGGTGCTCGCGCCATAACGGAGTAAGGGGGAATGAAAGGGCAGACGATTTGGCGGTGAAGGCCAGCTTTTCGGGTCGACGCAGTCCGATTTAAGGTCTGTTATATGCTAACAATGTGGAACATCGAATCAGTTGGTAGGACGGCGAAAATTCTATGAAATGATTCGGATCGTGTGAGGACGAGGCTATTACTGAAAGGAAGTAACAAGGACGTCAGAATAGCTTTTGGTATTATAATGGGACACATAGGACTACAAGCTCTTTTATGCACAGTCGGTGTGGCAAGAGATAGCATGTGTTGGGCATGTGGGGAAGATGCCCTGTTTATCTGTCTGTTCGTCCGTCTTTCCTTATGTATGTCACTTTATAATATTAAATAAGTAAAAGCGTGCTAAGTAGGGCCGGGTCGAATCTTGGCAATCCATTACCATAGATTCTGGTAAAGGTTTACACAAAGGATTTAGACCGTACGTGACAGATTTTCAGCCTTATCATGGATCGCATTTATCGAGTTTTTTCCTGGTATCCTTTTTTAAGCAATCAAAGGATAATAAAAAGAATTGCTATGCCAATTGAATTGAATGTTGCAGATCAGATTAGAAGTCATTCTGTAAAATTTCAGCCAAATCGAATAAGAATTGCTCCCTTTAGGGGAACGTTATCAGGCTATAGACCGATTCAGACCATATTTGACACATATGTTAGAGGTCATGAAAAAAGCCCTTGTACAAAGTTTCAGCCGAATTGGATCGTTATCGGGCTTTCTAGAGGCTCAAGAAGTCAAGATCCCAGATCGGTTTATATGGCAGCTGTATCAGGTTATAGACCAATTTGAACCATACTTAGCACAGTTGTTGGAAGTCATAACAAAACACATCGTGCAAAATTTAAGCCAAATCAGATAATAATTGCGCTCTCTAGTGGCTCCAGAAATCAAGATCCAAGGTCGGTTTATATGACAGCTATATTAGGCTATGAACCGATTTCAACCATACTTAACACAATTGTTGGAAGTAGTAACAAAACACTTTGCGCCAAATTTCAGCCAAATTGGATAAGAATTGCCCCCTCTAGTGGCTCAAGAAGTTAGGATCCCAGAAGGGTTAATATAGGAGCTATATCAAAATATAGAGCGATATTTACCATCCCAACTGACCTACACTGATAAGAAGTATTTGTGCAACATTTCAAGCGATTAGCTTTACTTCTTCAAAAGTTAGTATGCTTTCGAGAGACAGACGGACGGACAGACGAACGAACAGACGGACGTACAGATGGACGGACTGACGGATCGACAGACGGACGTACAGATGGACGGACAGACGAACGAACAGACGGACGCACAGATGGACGGACAGACGGATCGACAGACGGACGGACAGATGGACGGACAGACAGACGGACGGACAGGCGGATGGACAGACGGACGGATAGACGGACGGACAGACGGACGGACAGACAGATGGATGGATAGACGGACGGACAGACGGACGGACAGGCGGATGGACAGACGGACGGATAGACGGACGGACAGACAGATGGATGGACAGACGGACGGACAGACGGACGGACGAATAGACGGACGGACAGACGGACGGACAGACGGACGGACAGACGGACGGACAGACGGACGGACAGACGGACGGACAGACGGACGGACAGACGGACGGACAGACGGGCGGACAGACGGACGGATGAACAGACGCACGACAGACGGACGGACGGACAGACGGACGGACGGACAGAAGGATGGACAGACGGAAGGACAGACGGAAGGACAGACGGACGGACACATGGACGGACAGACGGACATGACTATATCGACTTATAATGTCCTGACAATCATGAATATATATACCTTATGGGGTCTTGGATGAATATTTCAAAGAATTACAAATAGAATGAGAAAATAAGTGCACCCCCATCCTGTGTTGGAGGGCATAAAAATAGAGATATCAAGCTGAATTGGTACATATTATTTTTATGCCCAGAAGATTGGAGAAGGGCTATATCGGAATATATCTGGATATAGCCCACATATAAACCGATAAATTGTCTAATGTCAATAAAACCCCCGTTATTGCTGAAATTCTGAGCAGAGATATGATGAATACAGTTAAGATCGGTTAATATTTGGAGATATAGCTGTCATATATACCGATCTCCCGATTGAACGTCTTAGAGCCATAAAAGGAGCTTTTAAAGCCAATTACGCTGAAATTTGGAACAGTGAGTTGTTTTGGTAACTCCATCATTTACATTGACTATGGCTCATATCGGACAATATCTTGATATAGGCCCCATAAAGATCGATATCGCGATTTAAAGTCTAAGTCCCATAGAAGCCGCATTTATTGGTCGATTTCGCTAAAACTTGGCACATTGAGAAGTCTTAGGCTTCAAGAGGCCTATCCATATCGTATGTGGTTCAGATCTGACAATATCTTGATACGGTTATAGACTCCAAAAAGACGGACTTACCGATGTGTGGTCTAAGGCAATTAGAAGCCGCATTTATTACCTGATTTCATTGAAATTCGGCACTGAGAGCTGTGTGACTCCTTTCATTGAACATGATGAGTATGGTTTAGGTCGGACGCTATTGGGATAAAGCTGCCGTATACTCCCATCGTTCGATGCACGGTCTATCACAAATACCTGATTTCGCTGAATTTTGGAATAAAGAGTTGCGTTTGTTCTTTGGCGTTCATGCTGGGTTTGACCTGGATCAGATCATAATTCGATTTTAACCGGATTTTGTCGAAATGTCCCTTAATATATACCTGAAATGGTGGGTATCGGCCAGAAGGCCGCCCTATGGCCGAGGTTAGCATGTCCACCTATGATGCTGAACGCCCGGGTTCGAATCCTGGCGAGACCATCAGAAAAAATGTTCAGCGGTGGTTTTTCCCTTCTAATGCTGACGACATTTGGGAGGTACTATGCCATGTAAAACTTCTCTCCAAAGAGGTGATGCACTGCGGCACGCCGTTCGAACTTGGCTATAAAAAGGAGGCCCCTTATCATTGAACTTAAACTTGAGTCGGACTACACTCATTGATATGCGAGAATTTTGCCCCTATTCCTTAGTGGAATGTTAATGGGCAAAATTTGCAATTTTGGTGGGTATCGGCCAGGCTGAACTTAAAGCCTTTTTACTTATTTTACTATACGTTTTGAGGTTGTGGCATTTTCTGGTTACCAATAAGTTAAAAATTTAATTTCTTAAATATTCAATACAACCACAAAACACATGTGGTCAAAAAATCAGAAAACAACAATCCGAAAAAAAATATTGTATGCAACCATAAATCAAAATAAAAAACCCAAATATTTAAGGAGAAAATTATTTCTCAGTTCAACCTTGTGTGTGTGTATGTGTGACCTGATGAACATTTCTGACAATTGGTTGACAAATAAAGAAAATTGAAATTACACAAGAGATATCCTTGTTGGACCACATTCTTGTTTGCGGTGATAAAGAGACAACATTGCCTTTTTTGGCTACAAAATGAAAATATTTATCCTAATGATGTCTAGCAAAAAAAAAAACACATGACAGTAGAGCATTTAGTGAGACTGTCAATGTTGCTAACGAACCTTTGGATATCCACTGCCTACAACTGGGATACAACATAGGGTATAGGTGAAGATAGGCATGCAATCTCTCAAACATATTTTCATGCAAGGCCGTAGGAATTTCTTTGAATTTAATCACATTAGTAAGGAATTCGTTTTATGTATTTAAATCATTAATTATGATTATTTGATGAACATTTGTCATGACATACGAGTGCGTATGAGTTATTTTAATTGGATCAAATGTTGGTAAAATCCATTCGAATCCTCATAAATCTCCGCGCACATTAAATCTTTGTGAATTGTTGACAGCTCTGGTGTTATTGTTCTTGCAAGACTCTAAGGATTAGAATTGTCAGCACTTAAGACAGAAATTCTTAAAGGCTTTGTTGTTGGAATGGCATATCACAAGTCTCTTTTAAAATACTTAACAGAGTTGTTCTTGTTGATAATTCATCTTGTTATGGAATTTTTGCATAAGAAATGTTTTTGTGAAAAATTTAACAAATGTTGTGTTTGTCATAATGAAAAAGTTTATTATTTGGTTAATGGAGAAGAAAAAAGACTTTGGCAGATTGTTGCATTTATTATAGATTAAGAAAATTGTAAAGGAAGTAAGAGATACTTGTTAGCTTCTTAGGATGTTTTTTAAGGATTTTGTTAAATTTAAAAAAAATTTAATTAAATTTAAATGAAAAACAAGTGAAGAGGCTTTAAGTTCGGCCAGGCCGAACTTTGAGTAGCAACCACCTCGGGTATATATGTAAACCACCTTTCTTGATAATGTGGTGAAACATGCATAAATCATGCCCCATAGCAGCTTTATCGGAATGTGGTCGGATTTGGACCAAATTCGAAACGGATATTGAGTGGTCTAATAAGTACAAGACATTGTTCAATTTTGTGGAACAAAATATTGGTCTTTTTGGTAGCTATATCCAATATAGACCGATCTAAAGCATATACGACATGGAAAGTCACTGTGTCAAATTTCAGCGAAATCGCAATATAAATGTGTTTTTTATGGGGCCAAGACTATAAATCGAGAGATCGGTCTATATGGCAGCTATATCCAAATCTAAAACGATCTCGGCCAAATTGAAGAGTGATATCGAAGGACCAAACACAACTCACTGTCACAAATTTCGGCAAAATTTGACAATAAGTGCGCCATTTATGGGCACAAAATCTTAAATCGAGAGATCGGTCTATATGGCAGCTATATCCAAATCTGATCCGATCTGAGCCAAATTGAAGACGAATGTTTAAGGGCTCAGCATAACTCACTGTCCTATATTTGGACGAAATCGGACAATAAATGCGTCTTTTATGGGCCCAATACCTTAAATCGAGAGATCTGTCTATATGGCAGCTATATCCAAATCTGGACCGATCTGTGTCATATTGCAGAATTATGTCAAGGGCCTTAATTTAACTCGCTGCCCCGAATTTCGGCGAAATCGGACAAAAAATTCGCTTTTTATGGGCCCATGCCTTAAATCGAGAGATCGGTCTATATGGCAGCTGTATCCAAATCTCGTCCGATCTGGGCCAAACTTCAAAAAGATGTCGATGAGCCTATCTCAACTTATAGTCCCGAAGTTTGGCGAAATCGGACAATAAGTGCGCCATTTATGGGCCAAAGTCCTTAAATCCAGAGATCGGTCTATATGGCAGCTGTATCCAAATCTGGAGCGATTGGAGCCAAATTGAAGAGGAATGTCGAAGGGTCCAACACAACTCACTGTCCCGAATTTGGGAAAAATCGGACAATAAATGCGCCTTTTATGGGACCAAGTCCTTAAATCCGGAGATCGGTCTATATGGCAGCTATATCCAAATCTGAGCCGATCTCTGCCATATTGCAGAAAAATGCTGAGGGGTATAACTTAACTCACTGTCCCAAACCTCGGCGACATCGGACAATAAGTGCGCCTTTTATGGTCCCAAGTCCTTAAATCCAGAGATCGGTCTATATGGTAGCTATATGCAAACCTGAACCGATCTATGCCTTATTGCAGAAAGATGTTGAGGGGCTGAACTTAACTCACTGTCCCAAACTTCGGCGACATCGGACAATAAGTGCGCCTTTTATGGTCCCAAGTCCTTAAATCGAGAGATCTGTCTATATGGCAGCTACATCCAGATCTGAGCCGATCTCTGTCATATTGCAGAAAAATGGTGAGGGGTATACCTTTCCCCACTGTCCCAAATTTCGGCAACATCGGAAAATAAATGCGCCTTTTATGGGGCCAAAACCTTAAATCGAGAGATCTGTCTATATGACAGCTATATCCAAATCTGAACCGATCTGAGCCAAATAGCAGAAAGTTGTCGAAGAGCCTAACACAACTTACTGTCCCAAATTTCGGCGAAATTCTACAATAAATGCGCTTTTTATGGGTCCAAGTCCTTAAATCCAGAGATCGGTCTATATGGCAGTTATATCCAAATCTGAACCGATCTGTGGCATATTGCAGAAAGATGTTGAGGGACCTAACTTAACTCACTGTTCCAAATTTCGGCGACATCGGACAATAAATGCGCCTTTTAAGGGCCAAGTCCTTAAATCCGGAGATCGGTCTATATGGCAGTTATATCCAAATCTACGCCGATCTAAGCCAAATTGAAGAAGAATGTTGAAGCGCCCAACACATTTTACTGTTCAAAATTTTGGCGACATCGGAGAAGAAATGGGCGAAATGGGCCCAAGACAATAAATCGAGAGATCGGTCTATATGACAGCTATATCCAAATCTGGACCGATCAGAGCCAAATTGACGAAGGATGTCGAAGGGCTTAACAAAACTCACTGTCCCAAATTTCATCAAAATCGGATAATAAATGTGGCTTTTATTGGCCTAAGACCCTAAATCGGCGGATCGGTCTATATGGGGGCTATATCAAGATATAGTCCGATATAGCCCATCTTCGAACCTTATCTGCCTATGGGCAAAAAAAGAATTTGTTCAAAGTTTCAGCTCAATATCTCTATTTTTAAAGACTGTAGCGTGAATTCAACAGACAGACGGACGGACATAGCTAGATCGTCTTAGATTTGTACGCTGATCAAGATTAAATATACTTCAAAGGGTTAGAATGGATACTTCGATGTATTGCAAACGGAATGACAAAATGAGTATACCCCCATCGTTCGATGATGGGTATAATTAAAGTATTGGGTTGCCCAAAAAGTAATTGCGGATTTTTCATATAGTCGTCGTTAACAAATTTTTTCACAGCTTGTGACTCTGCCATTGCATTCTTTCTTCTGTCAGTTATCAGCTGTTACTTTTAGCTTGCTTTATAAAAAAGTGTAAAAAAGTATATTTGATTAAAGTTCATTCTAAGTTTTATTAAAAATGCATTTACTTTCTTTTATAAAATCCGCAATTACTTTTTGGGCAACCCAATATATTCGGACCTAAGATGGAAAATCTCATATTTTCATACCTTACACAACATTGAAAGCAGCTGAAAGGTAATATGACTTAAACAATGTCGCACAGGAGGCCACCGTAGCGCAGAGGTTAGCATGTCCGCCTATGACGCTGAACGCCTGGGTTCGAATCCTGGCGAGATCATCAGAAAAAATTTTCAGTAGTGGTTATCCCTCCTAATGCTGGCGACATTTCTGAGGTACTATGCCATGTAAAAGTTCTCACAAAAGAGGTGTCGCACTGCGGCTCGCCGTTCGGCTATAAAAAGGAGGCCCCTTATCATTGAGCTTAAACTTGAATCGGACTGCTCTCATTGATATATGAGAAGTTTGCCCCTCTTCCTTAGTGGAATGTTCATGGGCAAAATTTGCAATTTGCAATGTCGCACTATATGTATCATAATCCCTTTGACACTTGGTATTCTCTCTTAAAAACAGTGGTGGACAGACTAGTTTCCTTGGGTTTGGAACATGTGTTCTTTATTTCCAAGCTCAGATGCTTATGTTTTCGTGTACCCCAATTCTGCATGAAAACTATCACTCTACATATCTTATTTAGCAATCTGCTTCTTTTCACCAGCCAAGAAGCCAAACCACCCCAATACATATTTTTGAAGAATAAACTTGTATGAGCGAATAAATCAAGTTAAGCAGCCATTGCAATGACCACTAATCTCTTCAATAACTCCAACATAGAAATATACCAAAAAAGAAAAAATTTCACACACCAACACCAGCACACAAGCTAAAAAACTGAAAATGTTATAGTTAGTGTTTAAAAATTGCAGTAATAAATTCCACGCACGCACACTTTGATACATGGCGGAAACGGAATAGAAGCAACAAACAATAAAACCACAAATACACTCTTACATGATTTTGATGAATATGGTCAATTATGGCACGTAACCTTTACCACTTATTTATTTATGATTGCGGAATTGAATTGTTGTAAGTGTATGTGTGTGTGTGTGTGTGTAAATTCTGTTTTTAAGGTGATTTTCGGAGTTTTTAGCCAGCTTTCAATCCTTGGCATTATTGTAAATGGTCACAATCAATTATGGCCACTAAAAAGGGTTGAATTTTAAATGAGGAGTTAAAAGCAACAAAAAAAAATTACAATCGAGCCGAGTCAAAACATTCATGTATATGTCATTTGAAAAATGACAGTTTTTTGCTGCAACCTTTTTTAAATTTTGGTCATTTAACTTTGTTGTTTTTAACAATACTTTTGTTTACATTTAGCTTTTTGACAAATGACAGCACTCATAAAGGTGGTCGCAATATGTAATGCTTGACATTTTTAATAACATTTTCAATTAATTTTATTGTATAGACATTTTTTTGTAAAATGTGCTTCAATTCATGAAGGTTTCTGTAAACGGAACAATAAATATGTTATTCTCGAATTATAAAATCGAATATTGACAAAATTTCATTTGAAATGGACAATCCGTATATGCAATTCGTATATAGCTTAAAAGTCAGAAAAGAAGACATTGTGGAAAAAGTTGACAAAGCCGTTAAGAGTAACAAGTAAAAGCGTGCTAAGTTCATCTGGACCGAATCTTATATGCCCTCCACCATGGATCGCATTTGTCAAGTTCTTTGAAAGACTTTTGAAATACAATTATGGACCGTATGGACCGTACTTGCCATGGCTATTAGCAGTCATAGAAAAACACCACCTCCAAAATGTCAGGCAAATGGACTAATAATTACGGCCTTTAGAGGATCATAAAGTCTAACTGGGAGATCGGTTTATATGGCAGTTATATCTACGCAGGCCACCGTAGCGCAGAGGTTAGCATGTCCGCCTATGACGCTGAATGCCTGGGGTCGAATCCTGGCGAGACCATCAGAAAAAATTTTCAGCGGTGGTTTTCCCCTCCTAATGCTGGCAACATTTACGAGCTTCTCTCCAAAGAGGTGTCGCACAGCGGCACATCGTTCGGACTCGGCTATAAAAAGGAGGCCTCTTATCATTGAGATTAAACTTGAATTGGATTGCACTTATGTGAGAAGTTTGCCCCTGTTCCTTTGTGGAATGTTCATGGGCAGAATTTGCATTTTTTTATATCAGGTTATATACTGATTTAGACCATACTAAAAACAGTTGTTGGAAGTCATACCAAAACACATCATGAAAAATTTCAGCCAAATCGGATATTAATTGCAATCTCTAGAGGCTCAGGAAGACAAGATCCCATATCAGTTTATATGGCAGCTATGTCAGGTTATGGGCCAACACAAAACATATTTGACACAGTTGTTCGAAGTCACAACAAACCACTCCTTGCAAAATTTCAGCCAAATCGGTTGGAATTTGCGCTCTCTAGTGGCTCAAGAAGTCAAGATACAAGATCGGTTTATATGGCAGCTATATCAGGTTATGGACCAACTTCAACCATACTTAGCACAGTTGTTGGAAGTCATAAAGAAACACGTCATGTAAAATTTCAGCTCAATGGAATGGGAATTGCGCCCTCTAGAAGCAAACAAAAATATGATGCCAGGTCGGTTTATATAACAGCAATATCAGGTTATGGACCGATATCAATCATACTTAGCACAGTTGTTGGAAGTCATAACAAAAGACCTCATGCCAAATTTCAGCCAAATCGGATATAAATTGCGCCCTCTAGAGGCTGAAGAAGTCAATACTCAAGATTGGTTCATATGACAGCTATATCAGGTTATGAACCGATTTGAACCAGACTTAAGACACTTGTTGTAAATCATAACAAAACAGTTGATGTAAAACTTTAGCTAAAACGGATAAAAATTGCGCCCTCTATTGGCTAAAGAAGTTAAAATCCATGATCGGTTTATATCGCAGATGTATTAGGTTATGTACCGATATGAACCATACTTAGCACAGTTGTTGAAAGTCATAACAAAACACTTCATTGTGCCCTCTAGAGGCTTAAGAAGTTTAAGATCCCAGATCAGTTAAAATGGCAGCTGTATGAGGTTATGTACCGATTTGAACCATATTTACTGCAGTTGTTAGAAGTCATAAGGGAACACTTCATGCAAAATTTCAGCAAAATCGGAGCAGAATTGCGCCCTCTAGTGGCTCAAGAAGTCAAGACCCGAAATCGGTTTATATGGCAGCTGTATCAGGATATGAACCGATTTAAACCATAATAAGCATAATTGTTGGAAGTGATACACCATGTGCAAAATTTCAGCTCAATCAGATAAGAATTGCGCCCTCTAGAGGGTCAAGAAGTCAAGACCCAAGATCGGTTTGTAGGGCAGCTATATCAAAACATGGACCGATATGGCTCATTTACAATCTCAACCGACCAACACTAATAAGAAGTATTTGTGAAAAATTTCAAACGGCTAGCTTTACTCCTTGGAAAGTTAGCGTGCTTTTGATAGAGATATGAACAGATGGACAGACGGACGGACGGACGGACATGGATAGATCGACTTAAAATGTCATGACGATCAAGAATATATATACTTTATGGGATTTTGGACGAATATTTCGAGGAGTCACAAACGGAACGACGAAATTAGTATACCCCCCCCCCCATTCTACGGTGAAGGGTATAAATCGGGGAAAGAAGTGATAGAAATTGCAAAGGATGTACATTAGACCGTCCCACTCCATAAAGGAGAATTTTGTTTTTGCAAGTAGCAAAGCGCATACCTTCCATTTTTTTCCCTTTTGATCCTAATAAGCAATACGAAACAAGTAAGGAGGAGCTAAAGTCGGGCGAAGCCGACCTTTACATAGTTGTCAAATTTAAAATTTGCTAAAAATTTGATATGTAGAATTTCGATCAAAATCCGTACATATTGTAGGAGCCATAGAGTAAATCGTTGTTCAAATTTTTGAAAAGATCGATTGATAAATGGGTTAGTTAGCAAAGGCCTTAAAAGTGAAAATCGGGAGATGCATACATTTGAGAGCTGTATCCTAATCTAAACTGATTTCTATTAAGTTCAATAGAAATACCTTTGTGTCAATTTTCGTGGGAATTCGTTAACAAATGACCAAATCATTGCAATACTAGCCCAAATCGGAGGAACATTTATATGGGAGCTATATCTAATTCTGAACCGATTTCTATAAAATTAATCAATAACATCGAGGCTAATGAACGAATTTTTGTACATTCTCGTGAAAATCGGTTTACAAATGACGATATAATTGTAATAAAACTGTAATAAAATGAGTAGTTCGACTCAGGCATTCTTGTTAATACGGGTAAGCCATTTCTGTCTGTCTGCATATCCCCTCTTTGCTTATAGTCTATCTGTCGTTTTTTGTTATACCCATCACCGAAGGATGGGATCTAGACATGTCCGTCCGTCTGTCTGTTGAAATCACGTTACAGTCTTTAAAAATAGAGATATTGAGCTGAAACTTTGCACAGGTTCTTTTTTTGTCCATAAGCAGGTTAAGTTCGAAGATGGGCTATATCGGACTATATCTTGATATAGCCACCATATAGACCGATTTAGGGTCTTAGGCCCATAAAAGCCACATTTATTATCCGATTTTGCTGAAATTTGGGACAGTGAGTTGTCTTGGGACCTTCGACATCCTCCGTCAATATGGCTTAGATCGGTTCAGATTTGGATATAGCGGCAATAGTCCGATCCCCAAATTTAGGATCTTAGGCCCATAAAAACCACATTTATTATCCGATTTTGCTATAATTTGAGACAGTGAGTTGTGATAGGCCCTACAACGTCCTTCGTCAATTTGGCCCAGATCGGTTCACATTTGGATATAGCTGCCATATAGACCGATCATCCGATTTAGGGTCATAGGCCCATAAACGCTACATTTATTATCCGATTTTGCTGAAATTTGGGACAGTGCGTTGTCTTAGGCCCTCCGACGTCCTCCGTGAATTTGGCTCAGATCGATCCAGATTTAGATATAGCTGCTATATGGACCGATCCTCCGATTTGGGGTCTTTGGCCCATAAAACACGCATTTATTGTCCGATGTCGCCGAAATTTGGGACAGTGAGTTAAGTTAAGCCCCTTGACATACTTCTGCATTATCGCACTGATGGGTCCAGATTTGAATATAGCTGCCATATAGACCGATCTCTCGGTTTTAGGTTTTGGGGCCATAAAAAACGCATTTATTGTCCGATGTTGCCGAAATTTGGGACAAAGAGTTAAGTTAAGCCCCTCCACATATTTCTGCTATGGGACATAAGGTATGACTTTTGCACCGGATTTTGACGAAAGGTGGTTAACATATATACCCGAGGTGGTGGGTATCCAAAGTTCTGCCCGGCCGAACTTATCGCCCTTTTACTTGTTTTTTATCAATTGGTATGTTAAATTCGAAGATAATCTATATCGGACTATGCCTTGATATAGTTCCCTTATAGACCAATCTTAAACCCTTGTAAACCAATTTATGTCCCATAAAATAGTTCCCGATTTCGCTGATATTAGGCTCAGTGAGTTCTGTTAACCCCACCCACCCTACACCGAGTATAGTCCACATCGAATTGTATATGGTTATTGCTCCATATAAACCGATCTCCCAATTTCAGGTCATGGGCTTACATGAACATCATTTACTGCAGGATTTCACTGAACTTATGACCAATGGGTTGCGTCATCCTAGCCGAGTATGGTCCAGATCGGACTGTATTTGAAAATACCATACCATATGTTTATACCCTACACCACTACTGTGGAACAGGGTATTACAACTTAGTGTATTTGTTTGTAACACCCAAAAGGAAGAGAGATAGACCCATTGATAAGCATACCAATCGCCTCAGAATCAATTTCTGGTTTGATTTAGCTATGTCTGTCCGTTCGTCTGTCCGTTCGTCTGTCCTTTCCTATGTCCGTTCGTCTGTCCGTCCGTCTGTCTATCCGTCTGTCCATGTTAATTTGTTTACAAAGTACAGGTCGCAATTTTCATCATATGGTCTTCAAATTTGGTACAGACATGTTTCTCGGCCTAGAGACGAAGCCTATTGAAATTGGAAAAAATCGGTTCAGATTTAGATATAGCTCCCATATATATATTCGTCCGATTTGCAGTAATAATGCAATAAAATGGTCATTTGTTAACCGATTCTCTCGAAATTTGGTAGGAAGGATTTTTTTATGACTCTAGATATTATTGGTGAATTTCATAAAAATCGGTTCAGATTTAGATGTAGCTCTCATATATAAGTATCGCCCGATTTTCACTCCTAGAGCCACAGCAAGCGCATTTATTGACCAATCTTGCCAAAATTTTTGCAGAACGCTTTCCTTGAATGCTACTACAATATCCGTAAAGTTTGGTCGGAATCGGTTCAGATTTAGATATAGCTCCCATTTATATGTTCGTCCGATTGTGAGAAATATTACAATAAAGTGCTAATTTGTTAACCGATTCTCTCGAAATTTTGCTGAAGTAATATTCTTATGACTCTTAATATTACTGGTGAATTTCATAGAAATCGATCCAAATTTAAATATAGCTGTCATATATGTATATCCCCCGATTTTCACTTCTAGAGCCACAGCAAGCGCATTTAACGACCAATCTTGCCAAAAATTTTGCACAACGCCTTTCTCGACGACCTCCACAATATCTAAGAAGTTTGATTGAAATCGGTACAGATTAAGATATAGCTCCCATATATATGTTCGTCAGATTTTGAGAAATTTTGCAATTAAGTGCTCAATTGTTAACCGATTCTCTCGTAATTTGGCAGGAAAGATTTTCTTCTGACTCACAACATTAGTAGTGAATTTCATAAAAATCGGATCAATTTTTGTTTCAATATTTTTGTAAAATTCTTTGATATTTAATATTTGTATAAGCAGTTCTCAATTACCCCAACTATCGGACATTGTTTAGAGTTTTTTTTTTTTTATATATATATTTTTAATACTTTTGTTTTTATAATCCGTTTCTCTAACAAGCATCAAATTTGATTTTTTTCAATTTTTTTTTTTAAATAACACACAAGTTCAATTTTATAAATCCATCGTTCCAAATAACAATTATCACTTTGCCAGTCCTTGATATTTCCTTTTATACAAGAATTAAATTTTTGTATGAATAATAAATTTCTTTTAAGGTCTAATATGCTCCCTTTTTCCAGATTAGAATTTAATGATTTAGTTTCTCAAACATTCTGCATTTGTTCATTTCACTTTCAGATTATTTAATTTGGGCATTCGGCAGCACAGTTTATGAATAAAACTTTGTTTTGTATTATTTTTGTGTTAATGGAAAATGCTCTTCCTTCTTGCACATCACAGTTTTGCCTCAGGTAAAAATTTAATTGGAAAAGCACTTCGTATACAAAACGAACAAATAAATACAGTTACAAAACTTTAATGAATTTTTTTTTTTCACCAAAGCAAAACGTTTGTTCAATGTAATTCAAAACTTTATTCCATATGAATCTTGTTTTACAAAAATTTGTCTTAATTTTCAGCACGTATTTTTTGGAATTTTTTAAACACTTACCGCTTGGTATTTACTTTTCGTTTGAATTGAGAAAAAGTAACGGAAATATCACACTGACGGTATAGTGTTGTGTTTTCTTTTTTGCTTTGTTCGGTTAGCACCAGAAATATTTGGTCTATCTCTTTGTTGTGTATGATGAGTGTAAGAGTTTCCGAGGGACTGACAAAAAAGCCGTTGGTTTGAGCACACGTTTGAAATAACAGTGATGTTCTTTATAGCTCAGCACAGGCCTTTTATACTTTGGTATCATTTGCCTGGCAGTTGGTTTTTGGTAACAAAACGAAACGAACAGACTACCTCGTCTCTGCTATGTTGCTGCGCACAACCTGAAAAGCTAAGACCTAAAGCAGAGCTCGAACAACAATGCCAACGACAACGCAGGCGATGGCGATGCCGATGACGATGCTGCAGCATTCATTTCATCGGCTACAATAAGCGAAAGTGTTCTTATCATCTGTTCGATGGCACTCGATACTGGGTGCTGGTTTAGAACACACATACACACTCACATGTATTGTATGCTCGCAATGCATCCTCCCCAAGTGTAGGGAGAGACAACAGCTTAAGTATGCGTTTGCGTCAACTTTTAATGTTGCTGCGAAGCAAGCAGCGGCATTCGTGTAGCCGAGTATTTGTGCGTGTGTGTGATAAACATCACAATTGGCCTCTCTCCCACACCAACCCATCCCACCAAAAGGTTTATTTTGTTCTGTTACTGCTGTTTATCTCTCTGTTATCTCTGCAGCAGGAATGTGAAATTCACTGTCTGGCCAGACTTAACAGAGTCTCTGTTTCTGTTTCTGTTGCCAGCCACACACACATATGTTGGGCAAGGGCTATCCAAATGAAAAAAACCTCTCTTTGCCTACAATTAAGTGTTCACGTGCAAACAAATGCTGCAGCATAGAGTAGTGGGTGCAGTAGAATTCTATTGAGCTTGTGATTGCCCCCCTCAAACCGCCTTGCCCATCGTGCCTCTTTGACAAATGTGTAGTGCTTATATTGATGTGGATGTTATCGCTTTTCATGTCGGAGGGTATCTTTTGTTTTTGCCAATGTTTGTGTGTGTGTGTGTGTGTTGTATTTGGCTGGGTTTGTGCATCATCGACCGTATTTGGTCAAATAACCACGTGCATTTTCGGCTTTGCGGCATTTAACACTGTTTTTGGGTTTTCTTAATGCCACCTCTTTTGTTGTCATGGAATTTCCAATGGCAAACAAACCCAGACGTACATAATCCTGCCATGCTTAAAAGTTCTTTCAGCAGTGTTGTGTTTGTTTGTTGATTAAAAGCGATTAATTTTGCAATCCAAAGTCTTAATGCTAGTCTCTTCAGTTCTCTTTTGGTTTAATGCAATGCAGAAAATAAATTGATATGGGTCTAGTTTTTTTGTGTTTAAATGTTTCGAAATGAAAACGAGTTTGGCGCAGAAAGAGTGAGTGAAGGGTAAAAAGTAACGCAAACAAAATGAGGATCGATATACTCTTACAATTCTTAGAAGAATATTAAATGGACCAGGTCCTTAGGGACTGACTAAACCACATGCTAAGGATAAGGTAAAATGGCACAGGCTTGTCACAGTGGACCACTCCTCCTATTGGTGACCACCATAAATAGCCTACTACGGATTCTGACTGAAGATGGATTTGAATCTGTTTTCTATGCAGATGATATTATAAAACTTCTAAGGGGTAGGAGTCCGAATCAGCCACGCAGTAAGTCTGAAAGGACCTGGAAGATGGCATACCACTGGGCTACCCTAGGGGTTTGAACGTAAACATGAATTCAGCCTGCTTCTGAGGAAGACTAAGTTGGGCCCATTTGAGGCGCCACATTTCCTCATTATAACGATTTCTATATAATTCAAGGGTCAAATGCTTGGAAATGATCGGGGGTGAGGTGGTCCCCCAGGTACTTGGCCTTGAAAAAATATCAGCATCGTGCTCTTCTTTCAAATACCATTTATTTAAAACCCATAGTGCCATTGGTTTAGGGAAGTTTACACGATGAGGCGTCCCCTAAACACATGTTAATTGGTTATCAAATTAGTTTTCTAATCTCAAATACCTTTCATTTGAGCCACATATTGGCATAGTCGAAAAATGTTTACCCTTTGGGGACGTTATGGGGAAGGGGTGATGCCCTAAATACATGGTCCTTCATTTGGATATCAAATTCGTATTCTACTCCCGAATACCTTTATTTGAGCCCCATATTGCGATGGTCAGTAAAAAATTGCTGTTTGTGGGGTATTTTGGGAAAGCGGCAGACCTCCAGAAAATTGGTCCCGAAAGTGAGTATCAATTCTTGCTCTACCGCCCAATACCCTTCATTTAAGCTCCACATTGACATGGTCATCGTTTGGAGACTGGGGTGGTCCCCCAAACACAATGCCCGGAAAATACATCAGCAACGTGCTCTATTCTCATATAACTGTATTTCATTTATTTGAACCTCATATTGCCATTGGCCTCAAAATTGGATATCAATTTCGTTTTCTAATTTCATTTAAACTCCTTTATGCAAAAGTCAGCAAATATGTCCGGTTTGGGATATTGGCCCTAAAAACTATAAATATTTAGTTTCTCTCTCTTTAAGAACCAAATTGTAAATACATCCTATTTGGGGGTTGTTATGGTGGTGGGACGTTCCCTAGACAGTTGGTCCCTAATGTTGATATCAGATACGTGGTATACTCCCAAAAACCTTTAATTTGAGCCCCATATTTCCATAGTCGGCGAACATGACCGGTTTAGGGGTTTTTTGTTGGATGGGTGGCCACTCAGTGAGTTGGCCTTGAAAATATATTGGGTTGCCCAAGAAGTAATTGCGGATTTTTTAAAAGAAAGTAAATGCATTTTTAATAAAACTTAGAATGAACTTTAATCAAATATACTTTTTTTACACTTTTTTTCTAAAGCAAGCTAAAAGTAACAGCTGATAACTGACAAAAGAAAGAATGCAATTACAGAGTCACAAGCTGTGAAAAAATTTTTTAACGCCGACTATATGAAAAATCCCCAATTACTTTTTGGGCAACCCAATATATGGGATATGTATTCTACTCTAAAAACCCTCTTATTTCAGCCTCATGTTGGAATAGTCAGCAAATACTCCCTATTTGGGTGGTGTTGTGGGGATGGGGTGGCCCCATAGACACTTTTCACGAATATTGATATTAGATTCGTGCTTTACACCCAAAGACCTTTCATTTGAGCCCCATATTGCTATGCGTATGGAAATTTGTCCCCTTTGGGGAATATTTTTGGGGAGAGGCGGCCCCCAAACACTTGGTCCCATATTTAGATATCAGATTCGAATTCTACACTTAAATACCTTTTAGTTAAACCCTTATTCAGTAAATAAGTCCTGTTTTGGGGGGTGTTTTGAGAAAGGGGTGGACCCCCAGAAACGTGATCCCACATTTGGATATCAGATTCGTATTCTACTCGCAAATACCATGAGCGTCTAGTATGCGCAATTATTATCCGTTTTGGCTGAAATGTTGCATGATGTGTTTTGTTATGACTTTCAACAACTGTGCTAAAAATAGTTCAAATCAAATCTCCTATGGTCTCCAATATTCAGTTCAATTATGGTCCGAAATGAATCATAACTTGATATTGTTCCAATAACATAGCAATTCTTTTCTTTCATCGCTAGTTTGTCTAAAAAGAGATACCGTGGGAGGATATACCACTTTTCCCAAGTGGCCTCCGATGGACAGGATATACCACTTTTCGCAACAGAGTTCGGTATCATAGGCGGACATGCTATCCTCAATGCCATGGTATCCCGTGTAAGATCGATTTTGATGCTTCTATCTATGCCTACTGGAAACCAAAAAACCATGGGGGGAAACCTCCGAGAATTTATGGATGTTTTCCATCCACTCCAAAACTTTAAAATTTTAATTCAAATTCAGTAATATTTACCTACTGGTAATAAACGTATGCCTATTTTTCTGTTATATTTATTTAAATATGGCCATATTAAAATCTATTTAATCAAAAGCAAATTATGTTATTTTTAAACTCAAATTTAAAAATTATATTCTTTAATTTATCGATTCAAATGCATTTCATTACACATCAGCAATTTATTTATATTCATGTCAATTGCTCTCATATATGGAAGACAATACAGAAGGCCGCACAAGCTGCATAGCTCTTCAAATTTGATATGGCACAGCATTTTATTTCATAGGTGCTAATTGAACATTTTAAATATCTCTTTGATATCAACGTGAAGAATAGTGGCGGTGATGCAAATGAGGTGTACTGAAGTACACAGCAGATGATATCTCGATTTTCTATTAAAGTATGAAAATTAACGAATTGACGTTGAAAAAGATGAAAATATTGGGTTGCCCAAAAAGTAATTGCGGATTTTTCATATAGCTGGCGTTGACAAATTTTTTCACAGCTTGTGACTCTGTAATTGCATTCTTTCTTCTGTCAGTTATCAGCTGTTACTTTTAGCTTGCTTTAGAAAAAAGTGTAAAAAAAGTATATTTGATTAAAGTTCATTCTAAGTTTTATTAAAAACGTATTTACTTTCTTTTAAAAAATCCGCAATTACTTTTTGGGCAACCCAATATATTCGCTGTGAAATAAATATAAAATAAAACATGTAAAAAGCCATTAAGTTCAGTCGAGCCGAACTTTGGATACCCACCTCGGTCATATATGAAAACCCCCTTCGTCATAATCCGGTGAAGAATGCATAATTTATGCCTCCATAGCAGCTATATCGAAAAATGTTTGGATTTTGACCAAATTCTTCACGGACATTGAGTGGTCTAATAAGTACAAGTCATTGTTAAATTTTGTAGAGAAAATTATTGTCTATATCCAAATATAGACCAATCTGAACCATATACGACACGAATGTCGAAAAACCTAACATAAAACACTGTATCAAATTTGAACAAAATCGGATTATAAATACGCCTTTTATGGGGCTAAGACTTTAAATCGAGAGATCGGTCTATATGGCAGCATTATCCAAATCTGAACCTATGTGGGCCAAAATAAAGACGGATTTTGAAAGACCCAACACAACTCACTGTCTCTAATTTTGGCGAAATCGGACAATAAATTCGCCTTTTATGGGTCCAAAACCCTAAATCGAGAGATTAAGGACAAATTGAAAAAGAAAATCGAAGGGCCTAACATAACTCACTGTCTCAAATTTTGGCGAAATTGGACAATAAATGCTCCCTTTATGGACCCAAGACCTTAAATCGAGAGATCGATCAATATGGCAGCTATATTCAAATCTGAACCGATCTAGGCTAAATTAAGCAAATAAAAGCATGCTAAGTTCGGCCGGGCCGAATCTTATATACCCTCCACCATGGATCGCATTTGTCAAGTTCTTTTCCCGCCATCTCTTCTCAGGCAAAAAAGGATATAAGAGAAGATTTCCTCTGCTATTAGAGCGATATCAAGATATGGTCTGGTTTGGACCACAATTAAATTATATGTTGGAGACCTGTGTAAAATGTCACCCAATTCGAATAAGAATTGCGCCCTTTGGGGGCTCAAGAAGTAAAATAGAGAGATCGATTTATATGGGAGCTGTGTCGGGCTATAGACCGATTCAGACCATAATAAACACGTATGTTGACGGTCATGAGACGCCGTCAGGTCAGGCAAATCGGATAATAGTTGCGACCGCTACAGGCTCAAGAAGTCAAGATCCCAGATCGGTTTATATGGCAGCTATATCAGGTTATGAACCGATTTGAACCATACTTGGCACAGTTGTTGGATATCATAACAAAACACGTAGTGCCAAAATTAATTCAAATCGGATAAGATTTGCACCCTCTAGAGGCTCAACAAGTCAAACCTAAGATCGGTTTATATGGCAGCTATATCAGGTTATAAACCGATTTGAACCATATTTGGCACAGTTGTTTGATATCATAACAAAACACGTCCTGCAAAATTTCAATCCAATCGGACAAGAATTGCGCACTCAAGAAGTCAAGACCCAAGATCGGTTTATATGGCAGCTATATCAGGTTATGGACCGATTTGAACCATACTTGGCACAGTTGTTGGATATCATAACAAAATACGTCGTGCCGAAATTCATTCAAATCGGATAAGAATTGCGCTCTCTAGAGGCTCAAGAAGTCAAGACCCAAGATCGGTTTACATGACAGCTATATCAAAACATGGACCGATATAGCCCATTTACAATACGAACCGACCTACACTAATAAGAAGTATTTGTGCAAAATTTCAAGCGGCTAACTTTACTCCTTCGAAAGTTAGCGTGCTTTCGACAGACAGACGGACGGACATGGCTAGATCGACATAAAATGTCACGACGATCAAGAATATATATACTTTATGGGGTCTCAGACGAATATTTCGAGTAGTTACAAACAGAATGACGAAATTAGTATACCCCCCATCTTATGGTAGAGGGTATAAAAAAGATTTTTAAGGATCTTACATAATTCACTGTCTCAAGTTTTGGCGAAATGAACCGATCTGGGCCTAAAATCATAAATCGAGTGATAGGTCTATATGGCAGCTCTATCCAAATCTGGAGTGATCTGGGCCAAATAAAAGAAGAATGTCGAAGATTCTAAGACAACTCAATGTCCCAAATTTCAGCAAAATCGGATAACAAATGTGTCTTTTATGAGCCTAAGACCCTAAGTCGGCGGATCGGTCTATAAGACAGCTATATGGATATCTGAACCGACCTGGGCTAAATTGAAGAAAGATGTCGAAGATTCTAATTCAACGCACTGTCCCAAATTTCAGCAAAATCGGATAATAAATGTGGCTTTTATGGGGCCTAAACCTATAATGGAGAGATCGGTGTATATGGCACCTATATCCAAATCTGGATCGATCAAGCCCGAATCGAACAAGGATGTCGAAGGCCCTAACACAATTCACTGTTCCAAATTTCGGCGACATCGGACAATAAATGCGCCCTTTATGGCCTCAAAACCTTATATCGGAAGATCGGTCTATATGGCAGATATATGCAAATCTTGATCGATCTAGGCCAAATTGCAGATATATATCGAGGGGTCTAACTTAACTCACAGTCCCAAATTTAGGCGACATCGAACAATAAATGCGTCTTTTATGGGCGCAAGACTTTAAATCGAAAGATCGGTCTATATGGTAGCTATATCCAAATCTGAACCGTTCTGAGCCAAATTGAAGAAGGATATCGAAGGGCTTAATACCACTCAGTGTCCCAAATTTCAGCAAAATCAGATAATAAGTGTGGCTTTTATGAGCCTAAGAGCCTAAATCGGCGGATCGGTCTATAAGACAGCTATATCCAAATCTGGACTGATCTGAGCCAAATTGACGAAGGATACCGAAGGGCCTAACACAACTCACTGTCCCAAATTTCAGCAAAATCGGATAGTAAATGTGGCCTAAGGCCCTAAATCGGAGGATCGGTCTATATGGCAGCTATATCCAAATCTGAACCGATCTGAAGAAGGACATTGAAGGCTCTAACGCAACTCACTATCCTAAATTTCAGCAAAATCGGTTATTAAATGTGGCTTTTATGGGCCTAAGACCCTAAATCGGCGAATCGGTCTATATGGGGGCTATATCAAGATATATTCCGCTATAGTCCATCTTCGAACCTTATCTGCCTATGGACAAAAAAGAATCTGTGCACAGTTTCAGCTCATTGTCTATATTTTTAAAAACTGTAGAGTGATTTCAACAGGCAGACGGACGGTCATGGCTAGATGGTCTTAGATTTAGAAACGTGGTACACAGGTGCATACATAATTTTATTATTGCAAACCACATTGGCCATTGGCTCACGAAATTTAGGAAGAAAGATTGTCTTATAACTTTCGACTATATATGTATCGCTCAATATCCGCATCCAGAGGCTTTGCAAACATATTTATCAGCCGATGATCTTACAATTTTGCCAAAGCCTTCATTGACTTCTACTACATACGCGTATTATTACCAAACTGAAAAATCTTGAAAATTCTTAACAAAAACCTAGTTGAGATTTTTTCGTTGGAAGATTTAATCGAAAATTTATTGCCATACAAAATTTTAAAAATTGTTTCTAAGGAAAAATTTGTCAAAATTTTGGTCAACATTGAGCCAATTAACAAAATTTTTCAAATCTCTTCGAATTTATATTTTTGGAATTCTTTGTTTTTTTTTTTTACCAACCACCATTGTCATCCTTTTCCGGTCCATGGAAGTACATACTATTTTCTTGATTGTATAAATCTAAGATCGTCTATTCATCCTTCACGGTACTGTCTTTAAAACTGAAGATATTGAGGCAGATTTAGTTCGAAGATGGGCTATATCGGATTGTATTTTGATATAACCCCATATATACTTATCTGCTGATTTAAGGTCTTGTGCTCATAAAGGACGCATTTTTTAACATATTCCGCTGAATATATTAAAATGCCTTGAGTTAGAGTCCTCGACGTTCGTACAGTATTGTTCAGTCTAGGCTATATTTGGATATAGTTGTCACAGAGATAAATCTCCCGTTTAATTGTATAGAACAGTGAATTGAATTAAACCCTTCAACGTTCCTGGCGAGTATGGTGTATTATCACCGTTTCAAATTTTCCATAAAAAGTTTTATTGGGTTGCCCAAAAAGTAATTGCGGATTTTTCATATAGTCGGCGTTGACAAATTTTTTCACAGCTTGTGACTCTGTAATTGCATTCTTTCTTCTGTCAATTATCAGCTGTTACTTTTAGCTTGCTTTAGAAAAAAAGTGTAAAAAAAAGTATATTTGATTAAAGTTCATTCTAAGTTTTATTAAAAATGCATTTACTTTCTTGTAAAAAATCCGCAATTACTTTTTGGGCAACCCTATATATCAGGTTATAGACTGATTTTGACCGTAACAAAACACCGGGTGCAAAATTTCAGCCAAATCGAACAAAAATTGAGGCTTGAAAGGACTCAAAAAATCAAATAGGATCGCATAATATGGGAGCTTGGCACAATTATTGAAAGTCATAACAGAATACTGATTGCTAAATTTCAGCCAAATCAGACAAAAATTGCGGCATGTAAAGGCTCAAGAAGTCAAATCGGGAGATCGGTTTATATGGGAGATATATCAGATTATTGACCGATTCGGACCGTAATTGACACCATTGTTGGAAGTCATGTGGGAACATTACGTGCAAAATTTTAGCCAAATCGGACAGCCAATGCGGCTTCCAAGGACTCAAGAAATCAAATCGAGAGATCGGTTTATATGGGAGTTATAACTGGTTATAGACCGATTTTGACCGTACTTAGCACAGTTGTTGGAAGTCACAACAGAACATGATATGCAAATTTCAGCCAAATCGGGCAAAAATTGGGGCTTCCAAGGGCTCAAGACCGTACCGCAAAAAGTCAAATCGGGAGATCGGTTTATATGGGAGCTATATCAGATTATTGACCGATTCGGACCGTACTTTACACAGTTGTTGGAAGTCATATGAGAACACTATGTGCGAAATTTCAGCCTAATCGGACAATAATTGCGTTCATAGGGGTTCAAGAAGTCAAATCGGAAGATTGGTTTATATGAGAGCTATATCTAAATCTGAACCGATATGGCTCTCTTGCATTCCCCAATGACCTTACGAGATTTGTATACCCCTATCCTATGGTGGTGTGTATAAAAAACATTTATCCTTATTTTAAAGATTCGATCAAAAATTAAGTAAAGTTAATTTAAAGATGAACAGTTTTGTAACTTTTTAAGGAAACACATCCTTTGATGGAAGATATTTTCCTTGATATTATTTATCCAAGTAAGCAGATTAGAAACAAGAACATCTTTCGACAGACGAAGATTATGCTGCACAAAAATCTGATACTACCCATGTTGTGATATGGTTTTGAGGCATGGGTACTTGTGAAAGCAGATGAGGCAGTGATTGGAGTGTTTGAGAGAAAGATTATTGATAATATACATGGACAAGTTAGCGTTAATGGAGAATATAGGCGCCGTATGAGCTGTATGACGACGATAGCACGTATCAAAATATAACTTCCGCGTTGGCTAAGTCATGTAGTCAGAATGGATGAAGAAGCTCCAGCAAAGAAGTTTTTTGAAGGCAAACAAGGCAAATCCCGATGGAAAGATCAAGTGGTGAGAGACACCTCGAAACTTGTTGTCAGAGAAGAAGATCGAGGCGCTTGGAACGCTATTCGGCTAGTGGATGAAAGGTTAATAAATCCGTAGCTTGTTGTCATAGTTAGAAATTGACTTTGAGACAAAACGCATAATAGCCCTGCAAAAAAGGAGCGTCAAAATAATAAAAAGGTAACTGCAAAAAAAATTTAACGGGGAATTCCATGTTACTTACAAAATCCTTAATTGTTTTCCATATCATGCATCTAAATTGATTCATGTCGGGTATTGTTTATGGTTAGAGCAGGTGTGTTAGAAAGATCGTGTGCAAAACTTCAATGCCTTAAGTTGTCCGGGCGCCTCTTTGAAGGCCCTCAAAGATGGTCACCTTGGTATTCCGGAAAATTTTTGAAAATCGAACCAAAAATGCCATCATAAATTGCAAAAAATTAAAGCAGGTCTCGAATAAAATTGAATAAAAAAATCTACAATCGAATATCCACGAAACAACGAGATATTTTAGATCTCAAGCGGACTTTTTTGTAGGGATTTTTTAGCACTATCCAGCAAAAACTATTAGAAATCGGACCACAGACAAAGATTTGGCAGCCTCAACAAAATTTCGAAATAACAAGGTGACCAAGTTTAAGGGGCCTGCCAAAAGGCGCCGGAGAAACCTAACACCTCTGCTCTAACCTTTCTATCCCACTGTGTGCTGTGCAATACAAACTTCATAACATCCAAAAAGGACCGCTTAAACCTTTAAATGCATGTCCAACTTTTGGTTTCCTTGCTTCTGCGAACTCATTTTCCTCTGTTTCCTTCATTTCACCAATGTCTTAAATGGTTTCCTCTTTATACAAACCTTATTTAAACCATAATACCAACCACATTCCAAAAAATCCATTCAATCCATTTAAAGTTTCTTAAACGAAAGACAATTATAAAAAAATATATGTTTGCATCAAACATTTTGTGCGATTACATTTGCATCTGAAGAAGCACTTTATGTGTATACAAACAAACAAAAACCACGTGCAGATTATCATACCCATGAGGCTAACTGTGCGTGCCCATTGACCTTGTCTAAACATTTATGTCGCAGCATTAACCCAATACGCATAATATGCATACTCTGTCCTACTCGTACTGGTACTTGTACACCAATGTTAAGGCTTTAACAGTTTTGTAAACAAACAATTTAAGGCAAGCATAACGAATGACAGCTAAGTACAATGTGTGTGTGTGTGTGCAATAGCATAAAACAGCAACACAAGTCCATTGTAGCTCAAACACACACATACACTCTCACACAATAACACGAGTGAATAGCATGACTCCCTTGTTAAAACTTTCAGCGCGAAAGAATGGTGTTATATACTTTAAGATTAAAAACATAGCACACACACACACACCAACAACAACAACAAAAATTGCAACAACCATAATATGGATTTGCGGATTTACAAATTGTGCTTTGTGTTGATATATCATATCTAGTAACAGTTGGAAAAATATGAAAAGGGGCATTTTGGAGAAAAGGATATTTTGAATAAATACAAATTAAACTTTTTCAATTCGAATATAATTTTTTTTTAAATTTTTTTTCATAGAAAATGTCGCAGAAAGTTTATTGCAAAATTTAATTTAAAAAAAAATTGCATTTTTTTTTTTGAAAAATTTTGCGAAACATCGCTTCAAAAGAAAATTGCGTTCATATTTTATTTCCACAGAAAATTTCGTCGAAGTTTTATTTCTATTGATAATTGTGTAAAATTGGGAATTTGCAAACTTGCCCATGAACTTTGCATTAAGAAAAGGGGCAAACTTCTCACATATCAGTCAGGGAGAAAAAGGGTTTGCTTTTTTAAAGCCGATTCCGGAGGACGTGGCGCAGTGCGACCCCTCTTTGGGGAACATTAAGAGGGAAAGGTTAGGTTAGATTAAACATTGGAAAACAAGTAAAAAGGCGTTAAGTTCGGCCAAGCCAATCTTTGGATACCCACCACCTCGAGTATAAATGTAAACCATGTTTCGTCATAATTCAATGAAAAATGCATAATTATTGACCCCATAGAAACTATATGGGAATATGGTCCGACTTGGACCGAAGAGCCAAACACAACTCACTGTCTCAAATTTCGACAGCATCGGACAATAAATGCGACATTTATGGGCCCAAACCTTAAATCGAGAGATCGGTCAATTTGGCAGCTATATCCAAGCAGAGCAATATCGAATGGCCTAACACCACTCTCTGCCACAAATTACGGAGAAATCAGAAAATAAATATGCCTTTTATAGGGCAAAGACAAACAATGGAGAGATTGGTCTATATGACAGCTATATCCAAATCTGGACCGATGTAGGCCAAATTGAAGAAGGATGTCAATTGGGCTAACACATCTCACTGTCCCAAATTTCTGCGAAATCGGATTATGAATGTGCCTTTTATGTGGCCAAGCGAAATGCGAAATTGGACAATAAATGAGTCTTTTATGGGATCAAAACCTTAAATCGAGCGATCGGTCTATATGGCAGTTATATCCAAATCTGGACCGATCTGAGCCAAATTGATCAACGATGTTGAAAGGCCTTATATAACTCACTGCCCCAAATGTCTGTGAAATCGGACAATAAATGAGTCTTTTATGGGACCAAAACCTTAAATCGAGCGATCGGTCTATATGGCAGCTATAGCCATCTAGGCTAAATTGAAGACGAATGTCGAAGGGCTTAACATAGCACACTGTACCAAGTTTCGGCGTAATCGCCTTTGATTGATGATTGATGATCAATAAATGCGCCTTTGATTGATCCAAAAGCTTAAATCGACAGATCGGTCTATATGGCAGCTATATCCAAATCTGGACCGATCTGGGCCAAATTGATCAACGATGTTGAAACGCCTTATATTACTCACTGCCCCAAATGTCTGTGAAATCGGACAATAAATGAGTCTTTTATGGGACCAAAACCTTAAATCGAGCGATGGGTCTATATGGCAGCTATATCCAAATCTGAACCGATATGTGCCATATTCCGGAAAGACGTTGAGCGGCCTAACTTAACTCACTGTTCCAAATTTTGGCGACATCGGACAATAAATGCGCCTTTTATGGGCCCAAAACTGTAAATCGAGAGATCGGTCTAAATGGCAGCTACATCCAAATCCGGACCGATCTAAGCCAAATTGAAAATTAATGTTGAAGGGCCTAACTTAACTCATTGTCCCAAACTTTGGCAAAATCGGACAATAAATGCACCTTTTGTGGGCTCAAGACCCTAAATCGAGAGATCGGTCTATATGGCAGCTATATGAAAATCTGAATCGATCTGCGCCAAATTAAAAGAGAATGTCGATGAGCCAAACACAACTCACTGTCCCAAATTTCAGCAAAATCGGATAATAAATGTGGCTTTTAAGGGCCTAAGACCTTACATCAGCGGATCGGTCTATATGAGGGCTATATCAAGATATAGTCCGATATAGCCCATCTTCTAACTTAACCTGTTTATGGACAAAAACAGAATCTGTGCAAAGTGTAAGTTCAATATCTCTGTTTTTAAAGACTGTAGCGTGATTTCAACAGGCAGACGGACGTACATGGCCAGATCGTACCCCCATCTTTCGGTGGTGGGTATAAAAAATTTTAAGTCACTCAACGATAGCTACGATAGTGTTATACTTTAGGCGGTTGATGAGCTGCGTCTGTTTCCAGTGGAGCGGCAGATCTACAGCCCGGGAGTAGGCTTAGAATGGACTCCAAAGACCCAACAGCTGCGGTGGTGGTCCCAGACCGTAGCATGTTGTTGATACTGAAACTTCGACTGGTGAAGGGGCTACTCCAGTCTTCACTAGCCGACAGACGATTGGTCAGCAGGGTCTTTTGACGAGGACACCTGGTTCGAGTCTTAAGCACAAGGCTAAACTTATTCTATTTTAGCATGCTTATAATTTGCCTAGGCCATAGGTCTTCCCCAGCATACCAACACGCTCTTTAAGACGTTGGAATAATAGAAGGCGCATTGCTCTCAGGGTTAGTGAGAGAGTCTCTCTCTCAATGTTAGGAAAAGAGAGACTCCTTAAATTTGGCTGGAGGACTTGCTGCACAGGCTGCCCAAAAACTGCACGTCTAGATTCGGAAAATGCACCGTAGTCAGCCAAAAGGTCACATGGAGGACATCCCATGCCTAAAAGAACTAGGGCAAACAAAAGTAAGATGGGTCCAAGAACCTTTGCTAATATGGCGGTCAACTGGAGGGCATCCCATGCCTAAAAGAACTAGGGCAAACAAAAGTAAGATGGGTCCAAGAACCTTTGCTTATGTCGCTAGGGACAGTTTGTAATGGCAGTTGTCGACAAGAGAGAAGAACTGGGCTGCATACCTAGTCTACTTGGTATGCAGGGGTGGTATAGTCAATGGACTGTCATCATTATACTACAATGTTCTTGCGGAAGTTCCTGAATCTCATCCAGTTTGTGACGATGCAGGCTATTGTCGGGGCCGATACTGACAAATTGCCTTCGGGGGATCAACGCTCAATTGAAATGTATCGTTGTGCGCTAAAAAAGATTGGTTAGGTCTGGCCAGGTGCAGCACTAGATTCTGTCAAGAAGGAAGATATTCCTTTTCGACCAATGGCGCATGCTTGGATACCAAGGATTATCTCAGCTGAATCCATACTTGGAAGACTAAGGGAATGTAATCCCAATCTTTCAACCACCGACTGGAAGATTGGTAGATTGGATGAGGCTGATGGTAACCGGAGAGATGTAGTACGAATACTAAACTCAGGCTCTCTCGCAGACTTCAACAAGTCTGAAGGAGTTGTATCCTACGGATTCAACAAATTTAAACTGAAGGTCTATAAAAGTTAAGGAATCAGGAGACGACTCAGCACATGTAGCTGAACACTCGCCTGAGGAATTATCGAGGACATCGCTAATGTCTGGCGGTAATCCCCCAGTCACGATTGAAACCGGAGGGGAAGGCATCGAAATGGGACCCGACCAGCCTTGTGAGGGTGGGTCATACGGATGAATTGGGCTCAAGGTGTGCGCCATCGGGAAGGATGGTACTCAAAAAGTACTTCAAGAGCAGCAGCTAATGAAGCCTCTAAGGAGGAATCGTTCACACCGCAAGTGTATAGTGCCCAGAGGAAGAGTGGTTCCACTACTTTCTCACTTGCCCCTGAATGCGTACGGAAGATCTAAGAAGTCTTATGACGATTTACTCCAGACGGGATAAGAAGACGAGGCTAACGGAAATTTTGAATTCTGACTATGGTCCGGTTTCTGCAGAAAAATCTCCACCATTGTAAGGCCGCTTTGGCGGCACTAAAAGTCCTCCTGATGGCAGAGGAATTTTACGTGGTTCTTATCCAGGAACCATGGGTGCGTGGAGGAATGGTTCGTGGACTAAAAATTTCGAGAACTAAACTACTCAAGGGTACGGGGAATGGGAGACACAGAGCCTGTATTCGTGCAAACAGTGGTCTAGATGCTTTTCTTCATCCGTTGCTAAGCAATGAAAATTCAATAGAAGCCAGCCTTGAAATAAGAAAGTCTCATTACTGGCTAGTTTCCCTATACTCGTATATGGCACACCACTTTGTATCGAAAGATATAAGCGCAAGAATATGCGACTGGGTAGTTTTGGATGGCCACAGCTTCTCTGACCATCATTATATTAGTTTTAGCCTTGGAGAAAATACTGTGGAAGTGGTCCCTCGGCTAAACCTAAGAAAGGCGGATTGGGATAGATTTCGGTACACATACAGCACGTCTACCCCTTCTAAACCAGAAAAGGAAGTGGAATCTGCGGAGAATATGAACATAATGGTCAAGCGAATCACGAAGGCCCTAAATGATTAGCTTGTGTCAGCATGTCTAGTGCCAAGCCAAGGGGGGAAAATAGCGACCGCCATGGTGGACCTTTGAACTGGTGGGAAGGTCTGTAGATAACTCTTCAACAGGGCGAAAGCAACAAGAGCACCATACGATTGGGACGTCTATAAGGCTGAGCTAAGAAAATATAAGGACGAGCTGAGAAAAGCTCAGAACAAATTCTGGGTCGAATTCTGCAGCTCCGTGTAGGATACATCTGAGGTCTCAAGACTAAGGAAAATTCTGTCCTCGAGACCTATTACGGGTATATTCTAAACTCGGAGAATGGCAATGTCTAGTAAGGAAACACTAGATCTACTCCCGGGAAATTCTCCAACAAATAACGTGACGCTAGAAAAGCTTTCACTGGTATGCATTCGTCGGACGTTATTGGGGAAATTGTGTTTGAGCCGAAAATCCTTTGGGCGAAGTTTCGACTCCTTAAAGCCGCCAGGCCCTGATGATGTATCACCGGTTGAATTATAAGCTGTGTCTGATATATTGGTTCCTTGGCTACAGTAGGAACTAGATTGTATCTTCCTTCTTCTGTTCCTGTGGTATCGCAATAGACGAAAGCGTCTTAGTGAGCCTGATAAGAGACTGCCACTTAAACATAACCTAACCTGAAGTGGCAGTCTGCCATCAGACTCACTTCCGTCCATTGTGATACCACAGGAAAAGGAGAAGGAGGATGCCTTCTAGTTCCTACCGTTGACCCATCGAGATCGCTTTTAAAAGCCCAACAACTTGCGAATGTTCACATCCGCTAAATCAGACAAGTTCTCAACGGAATGCCAAACTTAAGTGGGACTTCTTCAGACTGCCAGTGCGGGACAGACACACAGCAGATGTTCTATAGTCTCTGCTTCCTTGACATCCTCACAGCTTTGGCAAAAGTCGTTAATGATAACCTTCAGTATATCAGCATGTTCTCCGATCAGACAGTGACCTGTCAATGATCTCCGCTTGATACACACTGCGGTGATCGGGTAGCCTCCTCGATATGACCAGTTCTAGTTTTTCAGAGTACATCCCAAAGCCAACCTGATCGCCTATTTCGGAACCATCCGGGATGTCAGAATGTTCTATCAGAAATAATGTCACAGTACTTTTTATAAAAAAGCGGCTCAGGCAGGAAGTAATCCACACTGTCTGGAACATCGGACATTGTATCAAGGGTATTACAGTGTCCGTAGCCGCCACATGACCAATGAGAAAGCTCCCTTAACCTCACATTAGAGCGCACAACAAGACAATTACTGGCTAAGGTATATGTCCATAGTAGCATGGGCGGATTAATATCTGCAACCTCTTTTCAACCTTACCCTAACTTAACCTAAACTCACATTAGTGGTTGCAGCACTTTGTCTCGCCACAATGTCCAAAGGCATTAGGTGATGCATTAAATTCAGTACTTCAGATGGTGTCGTTCTCATTACGGTTGTGATGCGACACCTCTTTGGGAAGCATGAGGGAGAGAGGTTAGGTTTGGTTAAAGTGGCAGTCTGACATCAGACTCATTTAAACGTTTTTCGTTCATTGTGATACCACAGGAACAGGAGAAGGAAGATGCCTTCTGGCTCCTATTGTTGAATCCACGAACCATTCCTCCACACACGATGATTCCTGAATAAGAACCACGTCAAATCCGCCTGCCATCAGAAGAGCCTTTAGTGCCGCCGAAGCAGCCTTACAATGGTGCAAATTTATCTGCAGAAACCGGACCATGACAGGATAGAAGGGGATAACCACCGCTGAACTTTTTTCAGATGTTCACACCAGAATTCGAAACCAGGCTTTCAGTGTCATGGGCGGACATGCTAACATCTGTGCTACGGTGGCCTCCGATAATTTTGTACACATTTTACTTCTATAAAATACTGCTTTGTAATTTTATTGAAATAGAATTTTACTTTAAAAGAAAATTTTGTAAGAATTCTATTTTTCCCATAATTATGTCCAAATTTTGTTTCTAAGAAATATGTCGTTGAAATTTTTTTCAACAGAACATTTCATTGGAACTTTGTTTTTGTAAAAAAAGTATAGCCGTATATTTCGGCTGAACTGAAGCAACATGGAATGGGGGTGTACTGGGGGTATATATACCACCATAGGATGGGGGTATACAAGACCCCATAAAGTATTTATATTCTTGATCGTCTCGACATTCTGAATCAATCTAGCCATGTCCATCCGAGTGTCTGTCGAAATCACGTAGCGGTCGAACGCGTAAATCTAGCCGCTTGAAATTTTGCACAGATTGTTAGTATTGATGTAGGTCGTCCGATTTGGCTGAAATTTTGCAGGAGGTTTTCTATCATGACTTCCAATAACTGTGCCAAAAGCGGTCCAAATCAGTCTATAACCTGAAATAGCTCCCATGTAAACCGATCTCCCGATTTGAGTTCTTGAGCCAATGGAAGTCGCAATTTTTTCCCGATTTGTCTAAAAATTTGCACAAAGTGTTCTGATATGACTTCCAACAACTGTGTCAAGTATGGACTAAATCGACTAAATGGACTTACAACCTGATATAGCTCCAATATAAAGCGTTCTCCCTTGGAAGCTGCAATTTTCGTCCGATTTAGTTAAAATTTTGCACATAGTGTTCTGTTATGACTTCAAACAACTGTGTGTAGTACGGTCAAAATCGGTTTATAGCCTGGTTTATAGCCATATAAACCGGTCTCTCGATCATGCTTGTTCGATTCCTAGAAGCTTTAATTTTTGCTGGTTTAACAGAAGTTTGGTAAGTTGAATAGTATGCCCTTCAAGTTCAATTATTTTGTATGAATTTTTAGCAGAATCCATCGTGTTGGGTTCCCAAGATTCGGCCCGGAATTTAAAGGAAATGCTGTCGAAATTTTGTTACTGCGAAACATTTCGCAGATATTCAATTTAATTTTTATCATTCCCTTAAATATATTCTCACTCCTGTAATCATGTTGCTTCATTAATTGTATTGCTCTGCCAAGCGAATGGTTTATGTTAGAAAAACCACTTTCAATAGTTCGCCTTTTCCCATTGTCGACTAGTCCATGTTCATATCCATGTCTCTATTATGCTTCGCTTCTTCCATATTTAATTAAAAAGAATTACTTAGCAGCAAATAAAAAATCAAAACAATAAAAAGACCACCATGGAATGACCGACCAACACACCACTGACCGCCTCAGATATTTTGGTAAAAAGGGACATTAATTGTGAAACTGTAACAGCCAACAGCCACACGTGTCACATGAGTGCTGTATTTCAAGAGAATGCTGCTATTGTTGTGGCCATTGTATATGGGCACGTAGATTGCATATGTATGTGATAGTATTGGTGTGTTTTGTTATGCTGCACGTTAAGTGTTTCAATACCATTTTGTTTCATTTCACTCCATTAGTTCCTATGTTCAGAATAAAAACAAACATTTATACAAACAGAATCACCTGTTTACTATGCTGCTGGCATTAGGTTGTGCTTTTACCCACAACTGCTGTTTTGCCTTGGGGCTGCTTATTTACACACCGGGTGGTAGGGGAGGCGGGGGTTAAACAAAGACGATTATGACTGAATGTTGTTTGCTCTTTGCATTACTGTGGTGGGAGAGGCTATCATTTAAAGTAGAGAGTCAAATGATCACATGGTAGCATCATACTAAAATAAATGCGGGCAAATTATTAAAAGTGGGCAAGTAGGTAGAGGACAAGGTTTGGAAGGGTGAACGACTAATAAATAAATGAATAATAATGAAATGAATACATAAAACATTATGTATTTGTATTATGAAAGCAATAGTAAGACATTAATTGTTGCAGATGGGATGCTAAAAAAAATGTTCTTACACTTTGTGTATTGCATAGAAAATCATAGAAATAAAATTTTAATTTTTTAATTTTTTTTTTTTTTCAATAGAAAATAATGTAAAATTTTCTCTAGAAATTTTTTATACCCTCCACCATAGGATGGGGGTATACTAATTTCGTCATTCTGTTTATAACCCCTCGAAATATTCTAATCTGGACCGATCTGGGTCAAATTGAAGAAGTATGTCCCTAACACAACTCACTGTGCCAAATTTCGGCCTAAGAACTTAAATCGGCGGATCGGTCTACATGGGGGCTATATATTGTCCGATATAGCCCATCTTCGAACTTAACCTGCCTATGGACAAAAAAGAAACTGTGCAATGTTTCTGCGTGATTTGATCAGACAGACGGAAAGACATGGATAGATTGTCTTAGATTTTTACGACGATCAAGATTATATAGGATCAAAAATTGATATTTTGAATTGTTGCAAAAGGAATGACATTCTTCGATGGTGGGTAAAAAAATGCACATTTTACGCATGAACATTCCACTAAGGAACAGGGGCAAACTTCTCACATATCAATGACTAAAGTCCGATTCAAGTTCTAAGCTCAATTGTAAGGAGCCTCCTTTTTATAGCCGAGTCCGAACGGCATGCCTCAGTGCGACACCTCTTTGGAGAGAAGTTTTACATGGCATAGTACCTCACAAATGTTGCCAGCATTAGGAGGGAAAAACCACCGCTCAAAATTGTTTCTGGTGGTCCCGCCAGGATTCGAACCCAGGCGTTCAGCGTCATAGGCGGACATGCTAACCTCTGCGCTACGGAGGCCTTCGGTGGTGCGTATTAAAACAATAAAACCATATTTAATGATAAAAATTTGGACTTTCATTATATGACCAGAAATTTATGTAGCAGGCCTCGTATGACCCCACAAAACAAATTTTTCCTTACACTCGATGGTAGGAGAGCCCGATGACTTTTATTTCATATTATAAAAGCACATTAACCACTTCGCCAAATTTCTATGACACATTCATACTAAATCCTTGCAACATCTACACAATAGGGCTCAAACACAAGGCTAATGTTGTCAAAATATGTTATCCCTAGCACAAACCTTTGCTGAACCCCTCGCAAATGTTGTACCAAAAATTGAAATGGCATATAAAAAGAAATCTCCTAGCGTGGTTACATAGCAACCATAATCAGTGTCAGCCGTTAGCATTGCGTTGCATGCATCTTTTGCAGCTATGAAAGGCTGAGTTCTTGTTGCGGATGACCATTTTACCATTGTTTCGTTCCATCATTCATGGTAGCAACGTGACAAGTGAGCTGCAGCTGCCTTCATCCTTTGCAATGTTTAACAGGGCCATGGTAAGGAACTTAGCAATGCTTGTTGGCTTATCATTGCTGAAAGTGGAACAGAAATGTGATAACAACAACAACATTGAAAAAACGGAGAAGGCAAGGCAATAAACACACATACATGTTTGCATTCACATGTCTGCAGGGTCCAACTACAAGTACAAGCATATCCCTTGGCTTGCTTTCGGCTACCCCACGCAATACAATAACAATTACAGGGGCCACTACACTCTGGCAATTGTGCATAAGTAGAGGTGAATCGTCTTTTCATTTGACTCCTCTTCTGCTGGTCGTTGTTATGGCTGTTGTTGTTATTGTTGCTGCTACTCAACTGCATGTCGGTGTGTCTCTGTCTCTGTTATTCTCTGTAGTAATGTCAGCATTTGTTATGAACATCATTTAGGGATGAGTAGCATAAACGAAAGGATGATGAGAGGCTTTAATGTTCACTGTGGGTGTTAGTGTTTGTATGGCTCTTTACCAAAGCAAGAAAGGTGGATGATGGGAGGTTTATCACTGCTTTGACAGTAACCTCACTTGTATAAATACAAAGTTGTTCCACAACACAGCAGGAGATGGCAGATGGCAAACGTATCGGTAGCTTTGGAATCTCCGACTGACATTGACACAGTTACACTTGTTCAGGTTTACATGAGAAATCATGGCATTTCTTCATGTTTTTGTTTTAACTGTAAACAGCGGGTAAATTGTCTAATTTACCAGCTATTGTTGTGGAATTTTTTAACATTAACTAGCCCCAATCACAAAATAGACGACTTACTTAAAATTGTAAAGTACCTAAAGGGAAAGAGTTGGTAGAAATTGAAGGCAAAAAGTTTAATTTTAAACTAAAAAAATGTTTGCTAAGTTCGAACGGCCCGAATCTTATATACCCTCCACCATGGATAACATTTGTCGAGTTATTTGCGCGGTATCTCTTTTTAGGCAAACAAAGAATAATGAATATGAACTGTTCTGCTATTGGAGCTATCTCAAGCTATAGTCCGATTCGGACCATAAATGAATTGAATGTTAAACATTGTAGAAGCAAAATGCAAATTTTGCCAATGACCATTCCACTAAGGATCAGTGACAAACTTCTCACATATCAATGAGTGCAGTCCGATTCAAGTTTAAGCTCAATGATAAGGGGCTCCTTTTTATAGCCGAGTCCGAACGGCTTGCCGCATTGCGACACCTCTTTGGAGAGAAGTTTTACATGCCAAAGAACTTCACAAATGTTGCCAGCATTAGGAGGGGAAAACCACCGATGAAAATTTTTTGTGATGGTCTCGCCTGGATTCGAACCCAGGCGTTCAGCGTCATAGGCGGACATGATAGCATCTGCGCGACGGTGGCCTCCATTGTAGAAGTCATTGTGTAATATTTCAGTTCATTCGGGTAAGAATTGCGCCTTGTTGGGGCTCAAGAAGCAAAATCGGAGATCAGTTTATATGGGAGCTGCATATTGGACACGTATATTGAAGGTCATGGAAGAAGCCGTTGTACAAAATTTCTGCCAAATCGGATTAGAACTGCGCCCTCTTGAGGCTCAAGAAGTCAAAATCCAAGTCATAACAAAACACCTCATGCAAAATTTCAGCCAAATAGGATGCGAATTTCTCGCTCTATTGGCTCGAGAAGTCAAGATCCTAGATCGGTTTATATGACAGCTATACCAGATTATTAACCGAATTGAATCATACTTAGTACAGTTGTTGTTAGTGATACCAAAACACCACGTTCAAAGTTAGTGCCGAATCGGACAAGAATTGCGCCCTCTAGAGGCTAAAAAAGTCAGAACCCAAGACCGGTTTACATGGCAGCTATATCAAAAGATGGACCGATATGGCCCATTTACAATCCCAACTGACCTACACTAATAAAAAGTATTTGTTCAAAATTTCAAGCGGCCAGCTTTACTCCTTCGAAAGTTTGTGTACCTTCAACAGACAGACGGACGGACATGGCTAGATCGGCTTAAAATGATATGACGTCTCTTAAATTGATATGGGGTCTCAGAGGCTTATTTCGAGGTGTTACAAACAGAATGACGAAATTAGTAAACCCCTATCTATGGTGGAGGGTATAAAAATAAGGAAAAAGGCGTTAAGAAACGTCTATTCTTTCTGCGGAATAGACGTTTCTCCTCTCTCATTTTCTCCCGATACCTCTCTTTCATATGGCGCGTTGCTACCGATTGTAGGGTTGCTCTATATGCCGCATTCCTGGCTTCAGTAGCATCTCGACACTCTTGGTCGTACCATGGGTTTCTTGGAGGAGGCTTCCGGTACCCAAGTACGGATTTCGCGGCATTTTCCATGGAGTGGGCAATAGTTTGCCACTGCGCCATTATGTCATCGGAACAAGGAGTGCTTTCATCATGCATTTGGGTCAATCGAGTGGAGTACGCCCTTGCCATATTTTGTGTTTGCAGCTTTTCAATATCGAGCTTTCGTGCAGTGTCAGATCATACTTTCCTCGCCATGTTCAAACGGGTGAGAACCTTTGCTGCAACAAGGTAATGATCCGAATCTATATTCGCTCATCGGATCGATCGTACATCTAACACGCTGGATGAATGCCTTCCATCTATCACAACGTGATCAATTTGGTTCCTCGTGTTTTGATCGGTTGACAGCCATGTGGCTTTGTGAAAATTTTTATGTTGAAATTTGGTGCTACTAACTACCGTGTTTTTTGCCACGGCGAAATCTATCAGCCTCAATCCATTACTGCTCGTTATCTCGTGGAGGCTTAACTTCCCGACGATTGGACCAAATATATCTTTCTTCCCTAACTTCGCATTAAAATCTCCCAGAACGATTTTAATATCATGGGCGGCGCAGCGATCATATTCTCTCTTTAAGCGCTTGTAGAAAATATCCTTGGTCTGCTCGTCCTTGTCTTCCGTCGGGGCATGGGCACAAATAAGGCTGATGTTGAAGAATTTGGCTTTTATGCGGATTGTGGCTAGCCTCTCATCCACCGGAGTAAAACTGGAGACAAGGTGTTTCAGTCTCCGACTTACCACAAATCCACAGCCAAATTCATGCCTCGTGTTATGGCGCTATAGTATAGTTCGTCACCGTTTTGTGTTGTAGTGACGCCATTCCCAGTCCATCGTACTTCCTGTAAGACGGTAATATCTGACTTGTACTTCTCTTACACATCCCCCAGCGCGTATACTGCATCATCTCTATAAAGAGTGCAGACATTCCAAGTGCAGATCCGCAAATCATGATCCTTTTTTCTATTGGATGGGTTTTGTCGGATTGCACATGTATCCCTCGTTGTGGCGATCCGCTTGCTCCAAGATCCGACTCTCGCCGCCAGCCGCCCCTAACCTGGGAACAGACGCTGATGTTGGCCATTGGTTATTTGAAGGCGCCAATAACTCGCCTTGTCATCTCGAGTATCATTGGCACTCAGTATTGAATTAAGAGTCAGTGGCACCTGACCCCTCACTGAGACTCTCCTCTCGAAAATCGCTGACTGCCCGCGGCAGCATTTGCAGCTACTCCGCATAAAAACGGGCACCACACAAGTCGGAGCTCAAAGTTCCAGCCTGTGTGGTGCTCATAGTCATAGCATCGGCCGGGCCTAAAACTACTCACTGTTTCAAATTTCAACGAAACCGGAAAAAAGGAAAGCTTTAATGGCTTTCAGTCCCTTTATCGGCAATGTCCGTCCGTCTGTCTGTGGAAAGCAAGCTAACTTACAAAGGAGTGAAGCTAACCGCTAGAATTTTTGCACAAATATTTCTTATTAGTAAAGGCCGGTTGGGATTGTAAGTGGGCCATATCCGTGCATGTTTTGATATAGCTGCCATATAAACCCATCTGGGATCTTGACTTCTCCAGCCTCTAGAGGGCGCAATTCTTATCCGATTCGGCTGAAATTTTGCTATGACTACCAACAACTGTTCTATGTATGGTTGAAATCGGTTCATAACCTGATATAGCTGTCATATAAACCGATCTGGGGTCTTGACTTCTTGAGCCGCTAGAGGGCGCAATTCTTATCAGATTTGCATGAAATTTTTCACGACGTGTTTTGTTATTATATCCAACAACTGTGCCAAATAAGGTTCAAATCGGTTCATAACCTGATATAGCTGCCATATAACCCGATCTGGGATCTTAACTTCTTGAGCCTCTAGGTGTCGCAATTATTATCCCATTTACCTGAAATTTTGTTCGATGGATCCTCTCATGACCATCAACACACGTGTTTATTATGGTCTGAATCGGTCCATAGCCTGATGCAGCTCCCATATAAATGGGCACAATTCTTATTCGAATTGGCTGACATTTTACACAGGTCTCCAACATATAATTTAATTGTGGTTCAAACCGGCCCTTATCTTGACAACGCTCTAGTAGCAGAGCAAATCTTTCCTTTTATCCTTTTTTTCCTAAGAAGAGATGCCGGGAAAAGAACTCGACAAATGCGATCCATGGTGGAGGGTATATAAGATTCGACCCGGCCGAACTTAGCACGCTTTTACTTGTTACTATTCCTTTGTTACTCATAGTGGTTCTAATAGTTTCCCGGGAGCGTGTTACTGGCCCAGCGCCTCAATGTCATCCCGGGTTGGGTTGCCCAAAATTTAATTGCGGATTTTTTAAAAGAAAGTAAATGCATTTTTAATAAAACTTAGAATGAACTTTAATCAAATATACTTTTATTACACTTTTTTTCTAAAGCAAGCTAAAAGTTACAGCTGATAACTGACAGAAGAAAGAATGCAATTACAGAGTCACAAGCTGTGAAAAAATTTGTCAACACCGACTATATATAAAATCCGCAATTACTTTTTGGGCAATCCAATATATATTCTTGGTCAACTTCAAATTCTGAGTTAATCTGCCATATCCGCTCGTCTGTACATCTGCCCTTTCGCCTCTCGAAATCAGCATGGCGTTCGAACGAATGTAGGTATCCGCTTAAAATATCGCCTTTTTGGGTTTGTTAATGAGCCATATCGGTTCAGACTTAGGTATAGCCCTTATATAATATAATCCCCGGCTTGGATTTCTTGAGGCCCTAGAGATTAGATTTTACTGAAATTCAGCACATGTGCTTCTGGTATGGCTGGTATACTTGGCCATGCCAAGTATGATTCCAATAGGTCTAGAAGCTGATATAGCTTCCATATAAACCGATCCGCGGATATGAATTCTTAAGCCCCTAGAAGCCTCAATTTTTTCTCGAATTGGCTAAAATTTGGAACAAAAACTTCTCTTCTGGCTTCCAACATCCATTTCAATTATGATCCGAATCGGCTTATAAGCTTATATACAAATTTGCCCGTGAAAATTCCATTAAGGAACACGGCCAAATCTCTCACATATCAATGAGTGCTGTGCGATTCAATTTTAAGCTCAATGATAAGGAAACTCCTTTTTATAGCCGAGTCCGAACGCCGTGCCGCAGAGCGACACCTTTTTGAGGAGAAGTTTTAACATGGCAAAGTACCTCACAAATGTCGCCAACATTGGGAGGGGAAAACCACCGCTGAAAAATGTTTGATGTTCCTGCCAGGATTCGAATCCAGACATTCGGCGTCATAGGCGGACATGCTAACCTCTGTGCTACGCTACCTCCCATATATACTCTCCCCGGATTTGACTTCTTAAGCCCCTAGAAGTTTCGCTTGTCATCCGATTTCGCTAAACTTTGGCACGTGCAATACACTTCAGTTCCCCAACACTCGCTATGAATCCTATCCTGATAGGCTCATAAATAGATATGGACAATTTCATATGCATAGAAAGGACTCATTGGAGTGGACTTAGCCCCTCCGGGAAAGATTTCACCCCTTATCAAGCCCACACGAAATCCCCTCCCACCCAAATTTAAAAAAAAAAATACATTCTTTTCGGCAAAATTCGCTCATTTCATTGCTAATCAAAGTGTTTCGGCATAGGTTTGAGAATATATATTTTTTATAGGTTTGGAAATCGATAATTGAATGTGCTGGAAATCGAATAACAAAATCAAAATACCCCCGCTCTTTGATGTTGGGTAAAAAAATACCATGAATTTTTATTGTATATACCAATATTGTGAATTTTTAAATCCATCACTTCTTTAAGTCTTTAAACAGACTCTTACACACCCAAGCCAGACAGATAATTTGTTTATTTATACGCCTTATTCTGGAGATTAATGCCGTCCGCCATGGCCGACTAATGAGAGAACACCACAGTGGCAGATGATTCCTCTTTGGTCCTTAATCAAATGCGTATAAATGCCAATGAAGAAAAATTAAAAACCTCACAAAAACCGCTCACACTCACAATGGTCCTTTCTCACAGCGGGCAATACCTCTTCAGTCCATTTTTGACGATGTGTCGTTGTGTGGGCAAGAAGATTACGTAGCAGATGATGCGAAGCAAAGAATTAATGTCACTCATTTGTTTGGTACTACATTCACACGATACCTTAGGCAGACGGTGCGTATGTGGCGAGGGATAAAGCACGTTGTGAGAGACCAGCATTTCGCTTTCGTGTTCGTCTTAAATTTTTGGGAAATTCGAATGTCGGGAAAGAAAAAAAAACTCGCAAAATGGGTTAACGAGACATTCATTAAGGCGAGGAGATAGATGAAGCGAAACAGTATGATGTCTCTCTGTCTGTAAGCATCATATCCAGTGTAAATTCGTAGAAACAACTGACACACGCAAAGAAATGAGAATTATCCTGATGAGAAATTTCGTGCTGGTTAGGGATTGTTTTGAAATTGAACGACAAAAGAAGGTATTTTCTGCTTGGTGTGTCTATTGCTTTTGCCTAAGGCCAGAGTGCGTTTACACATCAATAGCCCAATCAACTTAAATTTGCAACAGAATATAAATCTATGCGGGTGTCACAGTCTGCCGAAAATTCTGTTAAATAAATGGTACAATTTTATTGTTAATGTTGCCATTGATAAATTTATCCAATGACCATGAATTGGGCATAATAAATAATTACCAATTAGCATTTGGCTTTGATTTATTTCAAAAACCTGGCCAAATATTGACTAAATGACTTTTTTAGGGGATAATTTAGAAATGAATGAATAGATAAAATAAACCAGTAAGGAAGGGCAAAAGTCGGACGGTTCCGACTGTATAATACCCTACACCTACCCTATAGGTACAATGGGGGAGCTATATCGAATTCTGAACCAATTTTGATATAAGGAAGGGCAAAATTCGGGAGAAGCCGACTGTATAATACCCTACACATTACCTATTAGTATAATGTGGGGGCTTAATCCAATTTGGAACCAATTTTGATAGACCTCGGCGATCAAATATGGTCAAAACAGTAATAACTACGGTTGACAAATGACAACATTTTTGCAAATGACCACAAATCTGACGAGCATATATATGGGAGCTATACCAAATTCTGAACCGATTTCAAGCAAACTTTTCAGATAATGTGGTAGTCGTCGAGGAAAGTGTGGTGCAAAATTTTGGAAAGATTGGTCAAATTATGCGCTTCCAGCGGCTCTTGGGGTGAAAATCTGGCGATATACATATATGACAGCTATATCTAAATCTAAGCCGATTTTTATGAAACTCGCCAGCAATATTGAAAGACATAAGAAAATCCTTCCTGCCGAATTTCGAGAGAATCGGTTAACAAATGACCATTTTATTGCAATATTACTGCAAATCGGACGAACATATATATGAGAGCTATATCTAAATCTGAACCGATTTCGAGCAACCTTCCCAGTCACAGTCGTCGTAGAAAGCGTTGTACGAAATTTTGGGAAGATGGGTCAATAAATGTGCTTGCAGTGGCTCTAGCAGTGAAAATCGGGCGATATATACATATGAGAGCTATATTTAAATCTGAACCGATTTCCATGAAATTCTCCAGTAATAACGAGAGACATAAGAAAATCCTTCCCGCCGAATTTCGAGAGAATCGGTTAACAAATGACTATTTTATTGCTGTATTTCTGCAAATCGGATGAACATATATATGGGAGCTATAACCAAATCTGAACCGATTTCCATGAAATTCACCAGTACATTCGAGAGTCAAGAGATAATCCTTCTTAACAAATTTCAAGAGAATTGGTTCACTAATGACCATTTTATTGCATTATTACTGCACATCGGACGAATATATATATATGGGAGCTATATCCAAATATGACCTGATTTCTATGAAATTAACCGGTAATGTCAGGAGTCATAAGAAAATCCTTGCTGCCTAATTTCGAGAGAATCGGTTAACAATTGACCATTTTATTGCAGTGTAACTGCAAATCGGACGAACATATATATGTGAGCTATATCCAAATCTGAACCGATTTTCTCCAATTTCAACAGGCTTCGTCTCTAGGCCGAAAAACATGCCCGTACCAAATTTGAAGACGATCGGATGAAAACTGCGACCTGTTCTTTGTACACAAATTAACATGGACAGACGGACAGACAGACGGACGGACGGACAGACGGACGGACAGACGGACAGACGGACGGACAGACGGACGGACGGACAGACAGACGGACGGACGGACAGACAGACAGACGGGCATAGCTAACTCGAATCCGAAAGTGATTTTGAGGCGATCGGTATACTTATCTATGGGTCTATCTCTCTTCCTTCTGGGTTTTACAAACTATTGGGTTGCCCAAAAAGTAATTGCGGATTTTTCATATAGTCGGCGTTGACAAATTTTTTCACATGTGACTCTGTAATTGCATTCTTTTTTCTGTCAGTTATCAGCTGTTACTTTTAGCTTGCTTTAGAAAAAAAGTGTAAAAGAAGTATATTTGATTAAAGTTCATTCTAAGCTTTATTAAAAATGCATTTACTTTCTTTTAAAAATCCGCAATTACTTTTTGGGCAACCCAATAGTTTGTAAAACCCAGAAGGAAGAGAGATAGAGGGTATAGGTGTAGGGTATAAAAACTTGAATCGGACTGCACGCATTGATATGTGAGAAGTTGGCCTCTGTTCCTGAATGGAATTTTCATGGGCAAATTTGCACTTCCAGTCATTGCTGTCTCATATACAACGGTATTTAAATCGATGTCCATCGAAAGTCCTTTTTTATACGTCTTTCATGTGTGCGTACTATGGTACGTTTACGTTATAATAATACATTACGTATACGGCCAAGTGTACCTCGTTCCATAAATTTCAATCCTATTGAAATGTGAAGGTCAAATTCTTCTTAACTCTTTTTTTCATCAACACTATTTCAGATTTGATTTCTTAGCAAAGACATAGACAATGACAGCAATTGGCTTAGAAGAATTGAAGTCCTGCAAAAACAATTGGTCTATTGAATAAAATAACCATCAATTTTCCTAAGTAGTGATTTACACAAAATTTTGCTAATCCTCCTACAGCGACGACAGCGAAACAAACTAATAAACACACAAACCCTCACTCGTAGCCTTACAAGAGTATTTGAAATGCAACTTTCAGCGGAAAGAAAGGCCCACTTAGGGAGATAGACATAGAGGAGAAGAAAGAAACTTTTCAAAAAGCCATTCAATAACTGACAAAAAGGCTTGTGAAAACTAAAAACTCACATTTCACTTAAGACTCGCAAACTCTGTGTAAGAAAAACAACAGACATACCCGCTATTCGCTAGCGTTGAGATGGCAGCAGCAGCAGCAAGAACAATGGACGAGATGAAGAAGAGTAGAAGTGAAAGAAGTTGACTTAAGAATTACCTTGAATTACCATTTGTTAGTCAAACACCTTCCTGGCAAGTGTACTCTCGTAATCACTGGCTCACATTCACTCAAACACAGTAGGGGAAGCTCTCATTGCTCTAACATTTGTACATTTGTCATGATGCGTGCAGCACTGTCTCCATTCCCAAAGAGTTTGATGATGCACTAGATAAACCTTCATTAACACAGTGGGGGGAAAAGTTAAAGTGGAGGATATACTAATTTTGCTATTGAGTTCGAAATATTAGGACGGTTTAGGAATGTGAGTTGTTATTAACACCGAAGACCTTAAAAATAGGGCTATCTAGTAAATTTGTAACTTTTTCATCACTCAGAGATGGACTATATCAGACTTTATCTTGCTAAAGATGCTGAAGCTTATCTCCTAACCAGAAGAAGATAGAATTGGGAGCTGTATCGTACTTTTTGGGAGTCACCCTTGTTGTGTAAAAGGTAAATAATGACCAAGACCACTACTGTTTGGTTTTTTTTCTCTCTCCACTACTATTACCCTGTCATCGCTGTAACAATAGTGGCATTGGAGAAAGTAAACCAACCCAAGTTGGTCTTGCAGTCTCTGTATCTTTCTATTTACAATGAAGACCTCTGTTGAAGGACAGTTTGGGCCTTAGTCAACTGGTATGATCCCGAAGAACACGATTTCTTATATGGGTGAGAAGCTTTTGCACATCACACATTATGCTAATATAAAGATGTAAATAACAGAATTTCGCTTACGAACAGCCTAATGTTCTTATTACAGGCAATTTAGCTAAAAGAGCTACCTCAAGGACATGATCAGTGAGGTGAAGGTAGTGTGGGGAGATACCTGCCAGACAGACGTAATCATCTTGGCACATTTGCAAAAACCTATCGCAAGCCTAGAATGACCTAACATACCAAGACCAGGAGGACAGGCAGAGTGGTATCCTCAGCGTGGATAAATCGGCTTGGATTAGTGATACTGAATAATTTTAGTGTGGCACAATATGAATAACTTATAAATAGGCAGGTGGAAGCTACGCTTCATACTTCGATATCCTCACACGTCTCTCCAAAGATAACATATACTTTAGTGAACTTCATGGATCACCTAGGTCACGTTTTCCTGGGGTGTGTTTGACCATGTGGAAATTGTCAATAATCGCTTCACTAAACTGTACAAGGTTGTGACCCAGTTAATGACCAAGCTTACAAGCCCGGCATAAGTAGACTAGTGTGTGGCCATAATCGTCTGGTTCTAGGGAACTTTAACATGCATCACGTTTCATGGCATTCTCCCCTACGTAACGACCAGATGGTCACAGCTTTCGCAGAGCATATTGCAGACTCCACATTTTGTACGGTGAATGAGGATGCCCCCACTAGGATTACCAGAAGGTGCAGCAGCTCGCCAGACATTTCCATTGCATTCCCTGATCTCCTGAGTGACGAAACCTGGCAAGCCATCCCATAATTTTCAACAACGACCCATCATTCGACTTCATAACCTCTGAGTGCCGGACGTTTATTAAGCCAAGCTGTGGACACTCTCGAACCCCCATAGAAGGGATGACAGGACCTCCGTAAATTTTGACGACATAGCTGCAATTGATTCTAAGTGTTGCGCCAGGTTGTTTAACCGTCAATTTTTTGTGCATCCAGAGAGTGACAAGGCTAGGAGGAGAGCTAATCGTCGTATCTCTGGTCTCCGAGCCGAAGAACAGCTCGGAGACCAGCCTTCACAATTTACCGTGGATGAAGCTACGAATGCCATCCGTGGAGCCATCCACATCCATGTATATTCTTGATCGTCATGTCATTTTATGCCGATCTAGCCATGTCCTTCCGTCCGTCTCTCCGTCCGTCTCTCTGTCTGTCGATAGCACGCTAACTTTGGAAGGAGTAAACCTAGCCGTTTGAAATTTTGCACAAATACTTCTTATTAGTGTAGGTCGGTTGGGATTGTAAATGGGCTAAATCGATCCATGTTTTGATATAGCTGTCATATAAACCGATCTTGGGTCTTGACTTCTTGAGTCTCTAGAAGGCGCAATTCTTATCCGATTTTATTGAAATTTTGCATGTAGTGTTTTTTGGTATCACTGCCAACAACTACGCTAAGTATGGTTTACATCGGTCCATGCTTTGATAAAGCTGTCATATAAACCGATCTTGGATCTTGACTTCTTGAGCCTCTAGAGGGCGCAGTTATAGTCCGATTTAACTGAAATTTTGCACGATCTTGGATCTTGACTTCTTGAACCTCTAGAGGGCGCAATTCTCATCCAATTTGGCTGAAATTTTGTACAACGGCTTCTCTCATGACCTTCAATATACTTGTCTAATATAGTCTGAATCGATCAATAGCTAGATACAGCTCCCATATAAACCTTTCACCCGATTTTGCTTCTTGAGCCCCTACAAGGCGCAATTCTTAGCCGAATGAACTGAAATATTATACAATGACTTGTACAATGTTCAGCATTCATTTATGGTCCGAATCGGACTATAACTTGATATAGCTGCAATGGCATAAAAGTTCTTATTCAATATTCAATATTTGTCTAAAAAAAGATACCGCGCATAGAACTCGACAAATGCTATCAATGGTGGAGGGTATATAAGATTCGGCCCGGCCTAACTTAGCACGCTTTTACTTGTTTTTTTTTTTAATATAATAAAATAATTTTTTCCAAATTTTTGGAAGAAAATTTTTTAAAATGATTTGCCACTCTAAGCACTCACTCGCCCACTGTGTGTCCGCTATTAAATGACTGGTTGTGAATTTAAAAATGATTTAATCCCATCAGCATGCACGTAACAGAACCCACAGAAGAATGTGCTTTGCACCCGCAATATTGCGACGAAACACTGAGACAATGTTAATAGCACACTACGTTCAACTATTCCAAGGAGAGTGACTGGTGAAATCCACCAAACTCTTTGCGACTTTGTCACCAAGCTCCTGAGTGGCGCGTCAAGTCGTTTTCATGGCCCAAAAGGCAAGATGATAGCGACGCCAACGAAGTGAACATCCAAAAAACAAACACACACACAAAAAAAAACACTAAAACAATGAAAATAACCAACCGGCGTAATTAAGGAACAAGAGAGACAAAGAAATTAATTTCAACCAAGATGCCCGTTGCAAACTGTGAAGCATACAATGTTGCACGAAATGATTTCTAAGTCACCATCTCAGACAGTCAAGAAGAGGCTGCCTCAATGCAAGAGCTCTAAGGAAGGGTGGATGGATGGATGGACGTATGAAGTAGGACTTGTGGCATACAATTAACTTGCAACATTATGTGACTAACATAGTGAAGGTGAACTGAATTCGAAAATAAAAATGTGTGGAAGACAAGACAGACAGAGCAGAACAGAGAAGTGGCGATGGCAATGTGCAGTAAATCCACGCTCATTTTTTGTTGCCCGAAAATTCCTCAAAGAGTGTTTTTCAAAAGCTACGTCTGTAGGTATGTTGATGTGTACCCTAAGGAAAACGATAATGCTGTGGCATAAGAATGCCCCATTTGCACGTTGAGGAAAAAAATGTATGCCATAACCTACACAAATATATATGCTCAGCAAGGACATCAACATACCCCCTATGTCAACTGCAACATTAAAAAGGTGTCTGCTTAGGATCTTTTAATTACACACCCAAAGGTCACTCTAGCCAGTCATTAAACCCAATGGCTTGGCATCTATCGCCACGATGCCATTAATCATTGTCTAATTGAACAATAATACAAACAATAAATGGAAAATAAATGGAAAAACTAAACAATACAAAACATATACTTTATACAAGAATACTTTAAACAGGAACTTCAATAAACTCTGTCCTGATGAAGTTGGAAAAAATAACCAACGAAACGTCGAGAGAAAAAATGAAAACGATTTGTTTTATTTAAAAAAATCCTCAACCTGACCAAAAAAGCCCATCAACAAAACAAAAAAACATTGAACAATAATACATTTGGGTAATAAAATGTCAGAGCTCTTAATTGTGGGTAAATGCAAATGGATGAACAGATACACAAAGTCATGGTAGATCATTTTGAAGAGGTCATCTTTTAGGGTAAATGTTGATAATAATGCAAATGCATTCATTACACCAAATCTTATGGTTCATGGAGTGTGGAGTGTTTACTAAGGCTAGACAGTAATTTCCTGCTACAGCTATAATAACCGGTAGGAGATATTTTAATTAGCCTTCTAAATAATGTTTAAAGGAAATTATGGATGAGGTGACTAAGGTGAAGAAAATGGAAATTCTTAAATTCTATATTTATTTTGAAAGTCTTATTCCACAGTACCAATAGTTTTGAATCTCTTAAACAAGTAAGGAAAACAAAACTCCAATGGTGCCGACTATATTATACCCTCTCCCAAAGAGCCCTATCTTAAGCAAGTAAGAGCGTGCTAAGTTCGGCCGGGTCGAATCTTATTTACCCTCCACCATTGATCGCATTTGTCGAGTTCTATGAGCGGTATCTCTTTTTAGGCAAACAAAGAATATTGAATAAGAACTGTTATGCTATTGGAGCTATATCAGGTTATAGTCCGATTCGGCATTCATAAATGAATGCTGAACATTGAAGAAGTCATTGTGTAATATTTCAGTTCATTCGGATAAGAATTGCGCCTTGTAGGGGCTCAAGAAGCAAAATCGGAAGATAGGTTTATATGGGAGCTGTATCAAGCTATTGATTGATTCAGCCTATATTATACACGTATGTTGAAGGTCATGAGAGAAGCTATTGTACAAAATTTCAGCCAAATCGGATGAGAATTGCGCCCTCTAGAGGCTCAAGAAGTCAAGATCCCAGTTCGGTTTATATGGCAGCAATATCAGTTTATGTACCAATTTTCACCATACTTAGCACAGTTGTTGAAAGTCGTAACAAAACACCTTATGCGACATTTCAGCCAAATCGGATGATAATTGCGCTCTGTTGGTTCAAGAAGTCATGATCCAGGTCGGTTGATATGGCAGCTATACCAGATTATGAACCGATTTGAATCATACTTAGCACAGTTATTGGAAGTGATACCAAAACACTACGTGCAAAATTTCAGTCAAATCGGAGCCTCTAGAGGCTCAAGAAGTCAAAAGCCAAGATGCAAAATTTCAGCCAAATCGGATAGGAATTGCGCACTCTAGACGCTCAAGACGACAAGACCCCAGATAGGTTTATATGACAGGTATATTAGTTTATGGACCGATTTCAACTATACATAGAAGTGATACCAAAACACCACGTGCAAAATTTCAGTCAAATCGGATGAGAATTGCGCCCTCTAGAGGCTCAAGAAGTCAAGATCCCAGTTCAGTTTATATGGCAGCTATATCAGGTTATGCACCGATTTGCGCCATACTTAGCACAGTTGTTGAAAGTCATAACATAACACCTCATGCGAAATTTCAGCCAAATCGCATGAGAAGTGCGCGCTGTATTGGCTAACGAAGTCAAGATCCAAGATCGGCTTATATGACAGCTACACCAGATTATTAACCGATTTGAATCATACTTAGCACAGTTATTAGAAGTGATACCAAACCACTACGTGGAAAATTTCAGTCAAATCGGAGCCTCTAGAGGCTCAAGAAGTCAAGAGCCAAGATGTAAAATTTCAGCCGAATCGGATAGGAATTGCGCACTCTAGACGCTCAAGACGACAAGACCCCAGATAGGTTTATATGACAGGTATATCAGTTTATGATACCAAAACACCACGTGCAAAATTTCAGTCAAATCGGACAAGAATTGCGCCCTCTAGAGGCTCAAGAAATCAAGACCCAAGATCGGTTAATATGGCATCTATATCAAAACATGGACCGATTTAAACTATACTTAGCTCAATTATTGGAAGTGATACGAAAACAGCACGTGCAAAATTTCTGTCAAATCGGACTAGAATTGCGCCCTCTTGAAGCTTAAGAAGTCAAGACCCGAGATCGGTTTACATGGCAGTTATATCAAAACATGGGCCGATTTGGCCCATTTACAATACCAACCGACTTACACTAATAAAAATTATTTGTGCAAAATTTCAAGCGGCCAGCTTTATTCCTTCGAATGTAAGCGTGCTTTCGACAAACAGACGGACGGACAGACGGACGGACTGACGGACAGACAGACAGACAGACGGACGGACGGACATGGCTAGATCGACATAAAATGACATGACGATCAAAAATATATCTACTTTATAGGGTCTCAGACGCATATTTCGAGGTGTTGCAAACAGAATGACGAAATTAGTACACCCCCATCCTATGGTGGAGGGTATAAAAATGCTGGTAAACTTCCACGTCATCAGCTTATGAGACCATTTTTACTCCATTCCAAGCCTGCCGTAATGCATCTTTATACCCTACACCACCACTGTGGCAATGGTTATTTTAATTTGAGACATTTGTTTGTAACACCCAGAAGACAGAGAGATAGACTCATTGATAAGTATACCTATGGACTCAGAATCACTTTCTGATTCTATTGAGCTTTGTTCATCTCTCTGTTTGTCCGATCGTCTATGTAGGCTTCTAGGTCGTGAAGGGCTGATTCAGTTAGCTTGCCCTTAGGTAAGGCTAGATTGAAAAGAGGGTGTGGATATTAAGCTACCCCATGCCACTGTGGACATTGGGGCTTATTGTGTGCTCTAAAAACTATTGTAAAAACTTACCTCGAAAAAGCAAATTTTAAGTTAGGAATTCCGTGCTACTTACAAAATCCTTAATTGTTTTCCACACCACTCCCTTAAGTTAGTTCATGTGAGGTATAGTGTCCCACCTAAGCACCGGTGTCTGTTGGCCGCTAAAGCCGGGCAATAATTTGGCCTTTATCGCCAAATCGTCTGCCCTTTCATTCCCCCTTGCTCCGTTATGGCCCGACAACCAAACGATGCGGATTGTGCCATCCTCAGAGAAGGCGTTAATCTGCTTCCTAGTCTGCAAGACTGTTCGTGACCTTAAATTCCTGGTTGTTATTGCTCTTATGGCCATTTTTCTATCCGTAAAGATGTTCACACTCGACTCCTCCACATGTTAGCACCACACCACTTCACGCATTTCGTGATCGCTCTGATCTCTACCTGCAGGATCGTATTATGGTCAGGCAGCCTATAATAGATCTCACTCCTTGGGTTCTCAATGTAGACTCCCAGGCCCACTCTGTCCTCTAGCATTGATCCATCCGTGTAACATGAACTTCCAGATGGCAACACTAGGATTCCATCAGTCCAAGATTGTGCCGCTGGCAGCGGTGTCTCGCACTCAACCTCTAGTGTTGTATCAAATATCCGTTCGGAGAAATCTTCCCTTCCATTAAGGTTTCTTATCGTCGCCTAGAATATACAGCGGTAATATGAGCTGCTCCCATCCTCAATCCCATAAAACGAGTATATGCATGCTATTGCCGATATATCGGGTGATCGGAAACATACTTAGCAATAATATTTGGGGGCTTAGAATAACTAACCGTTTGAAATTTTGCAAAGCCGGATAATTAATGATGAGCCTTTTATTTGCTTGAGACCCAAAATCAGGACTTTGGTCTATGTGGCAGCTATACTAATATGGTTCGCTCAACCTGCGTATGGATAAAACATGGATCTTAGCCAAATTTCAGTTAAATATTTCAATTTCTAAAAGCTGTAGCGTGATTACAACAGACTTTATATTGATGTAGGTCATTGGGGATTGCAAATGGGCTATATTGGTTCAGATTTGGAGATAGCTCTCATATAAACCAATCTCCCTATTTGATTTCTTCAGCTCCTGGAAACCTCAATTTTCATCCAATTTGGCTAAAATTTTGCACATAGTGTTCTGATATGACTTCCAACAATTGAGCCAAGTACGGTCTAAATCGGACCGTACTTGGCTCAACATGATATAGCTCCCATATAAACCGATCTCCCGATTTGACTTACTGAGCCCATGGAAGCCAAAATTGTTGTCCGATTTGGCTGAAATTTTTCGCATAGTGTTCTGTTATGACTTCAAACAACTGTGCCAAGTACGGTCCAAATCGGTCAAGAATCTGATATCCCATATAAACCGATCCCCCAAATGGACTTCCTGAGCCCCTGTAAGTCGCAAATTTTCTCCATTTTGACTGAAATTTTGCACATAGTGTTTTGATATCTCTTCCAACAACTGTGCGAAGTATGGTAAAAATCGGTACTTAACCTGATATAGCTGCTATATAAACCGATCTTGGGTCTTGACTTCTTGAGCTTTTAGAAGACGGAATTCCTATCCGATTTGACTGAAGTTTTGCACATAGTGTTTTGATATCACTTCCAACAATTGTGCGATATATGGTCCAAATCGGTCCATAACCTGATATAGCTTCCATATAAACCGATCTCCCGACTTTGCTTCTTGAGCCCCGATTCGGACTATAAGTTGATATAGCTCCACCTCCTCCTCCGTCCATATTCATTATTTATTTTTGTTTGCCTAAAAAGAGATACTGCGCAAAGAACTCGACAGACGCGATCCAAGGTGAAGGGTATATAAGATTCGGCCCGGCCGAACTTAGCACTTTTTATACATCATCCGTTGTTTGCCTATAAAGAGATACAGGGCAAAGAACTTGACAAATGAGTTCCATGGTGAAGGGCATATAAGATTCGGCACGGCCGAACTTAGCACGCTTTTACTATAAGTTTTTATTCCGCTGATTAATGAAGTATTGGTAAGCAGCACACAACTCTTCACTTCACATGGTGATCAACTTTGCTTGATTAGCATTGTGTGTAACAATGTGCTAATCAGGCCATTTTTTTAAATTTGAATCAAATGCTTTTCCACCAAATGTATCTCAATTGTCAGAAGTAATTATTCACTATTACTTTCTCCACAACAAACAACCCCATATACTCTTAATAGGAATATTAAATACTTAAGCGTTTACTAAAGTAACGTCATCTCTACTTGTTTATTTTACTTAGTCATTTAGATAGCGTATCGTATCATGCTTAAACACTTTATTAACTTTTCTTGATTTTAAGTAAATCTATGACATTCATCACAAAAGTTTCTCCTTCTACCAAAAATGCAAAAGACACACAACACAATTACTTGAATCCAAAAATAAATTTTAAAAAGTAAATATTTAACTGTTCCCTAGAAACAGAAGGCGAAAATCAAAACGTTAGCCTGCCTGCCCGCCGCAAGATTTTCCATCTCCCAAATTATTTATCTAAATAAGACCTATTCTGGCCCAGTTACCATTTAACGAGTCACAGCTTCTCCCGCTACCATGACAGCATAGTTTAGCCCACAATATCAACCGCAGACAAATGTAGAGTAGTAAGTAGCGATTTCATCACGGCCCCAGCGAAAACTCTTTTGCCAAGTAATCAGGCGGACAAACAGAGCAGAAGCCGTAGGAAAACCCAACAACAACAAAGTAATTGACGATTACTAATTGCTTTTTAATTGCTCCGTTTAAGAGCTAAACAGCTAAAGAGTCAAGTTTTCTAAAAGGGGCAAGTGTGCCCCTGCTAAATGTCACTAACAGACAGTCACATAGACGACAGTCAACAATAAATACAATGTCAATGGTAGGCCTGTGGGGGAGTAATTGTGAACCGGATATTGAGTTACAAAACTCATAACTGAAGACATTAAATAGGTGAGGGATTTATAATACATCTTGTATTTGTAAATGGTAGTTTCCTATGACCTCTAACAGATGTACTAAGTATGGTTTCAATCAATCTAAAACCAGATATAGCTCACATATAAAACCGATGCCGGATATGATTATTGAGCCACTAGAGGGCGCAGTTTTAGTATAAGCATATAAACAAGTAAAAGCGTGGTCGTGGTCGGCCGGGCCGAATCTTATATACCCTCCACCATGGATCGCATTTGTCGAGTTCTTTTCCCGGTGTCTCTTTTTGGGCAAACTTAGAAAACGAAAGAATAAATGAAAAGAATTGCTATGCTATTTGAGCTATATAAAGTTATGGTCCGATTCGGACCATAATGGAATGAATGTTGGAGACCACAGTAAAAGTCATTGTGTAAAATTTCAGCCAAATCGTATAAGGATTTCCCACATTAGGGGCTCAAAAAGTAAAATAGGGATATCGTTTTATAGGGGAGCTGCATTAGGTTATATACCGATTCAGGCCATATTTGACACGTATGTTGAAGGTTGAACAAAATGTCACCTAAATCAGATAATAATTGCGCCCTCTAGAGGCTCAAGAAGTCAAGATCCCAGATCGGTTTATATGGCAGCTATATCAGGTTTTGTACTGATTGGCGCCATACTTAGCACAGTTTTTAAAAATTATAAAAAAACCACTCGGAAGTCATAACAAAACACCTCATGTAAAATTTCAGACAAATCGGATGTGAATTGCGCTATCTATTGGCTCAAGAAGTCAAGACCCAAGATCGGTTTATATGGCAGCTATATCAGGTTATGGACCGATTTGAACCATACTTGGCACAGCTGTTGGATATCATAACAAAACACGTCGTGCAAAATTTCAGACAAACCAGATAGGAATTGCTCTCTAGAGGCTCAAGAAGGCAAGACCCCAAATCGGTTTATATGACATCTATATCAGGTTATTGACCAATTTCAACCATACAAAGCACAATTGTTTAAAATCATAAAAAAACACGTCGTGCATAATTTCAGCCAAATCGGATAGGAATTGCGCCCTCTGGAGTCTCAAGAAGTCAAGATTAAAGATCGGTTTATATAACAGCTATATCAGGTTATTGACCGACTTCAACCATACTTTGCACAGTTGCTGCAAATCATAACAAAACAACTCATGCAAAATTTCAGCCACATCGGATGATAATTGCGCCCTCTAGAGGCTCAAACGGTCAAGACCCCAGATCGGTTTATATGACAGCTGTATCAGGTTATGAACCGATTTCAACCATACTTAGCACAGTTTTTGAAGATCGTAAAAAAACACAAATGCAAAATTTCAGTAAAAATTTCAATCAAATTGCGCCCTCTAGAGGCTCAAGAAGTCAAGACCCCATATCGGTTTATATGACAGTTATATCAGATTATTGACCGATTTCAACCATACTTTGCACAGTTGTTGAAAATCATAAAAAAACCCCTCATGCAAAATTTCAATCAAATCGGATAGGAATTGCGCCCTCTAGAGGCTAAAGAAGTCCAGACCCCAGATCGGTTTATATGACAGCTATATCAGGTTATCGACCGATTTCAACCATACTTTGCACTGTTGTTGAAAATCATAAAAAACACGTCGTGCATTTCAGCCAAATCGGATAAAAATTATGCCCCGTAGTGGCAGATATATTAAAACATGAACCGCTATGGTCCATTTACAATCCCAACAGACCTACACCTATAAGAAGTATTTGTACAAAATTTCAAGCGGCCAGCTTTACTCCTTCGAAATGGTTAAGTTCATAGATGGGCTATATCGGACTATGTCTCGATATAGCCCCCATATAGACCGATCTCTCGATTTAGGGTCTTAGGCCCATAAAAGGTACATTTATTACCCGATTTTGCTGAAATTTGGGACAGTGAGTTGTGTTAGGCCAATCGACATTCTTTTTCAATTAGGCCCAGATCGGTCCAGATTTGGATATAGCTGCCATATAGACCGATCTCTCAATGTAAGGTCTTGCGCCCATAAAAGGCACATTTATTGCCCGATTTTTCCAAAACTTGGGACAGTGAATTGCGTTAGGCCCTTCGATATTCTTCTTCAAATTAGCTCAGATCGGTCCAGATTTGGATATAGCTGCCATATGGACCGATCCCTCAATTTAGGGTTTCGGGGCCACAAAAGGCGCATTTATTGTACGATTTCTCCAAAATTTGGGACAGTGAGTTGTGTCAAGACCCCCGATATCTTCTCGCAATTTGGCTCAGATCAGTCCAGATTTGGATATATCTGCCATATAGACCCATCTCTCTATTTAAGGTCTTGCGCCCATAAATGGCACATTTATTTCCCGATTTTGCCAAAACTTGGGACAGTGAGTTGTGTTAGGAACCTCAACATTCGTCTTCAATTTGGCTCAGATCGGTCCAGATTTGGATATAGCTGCCATATGGACCGATCTCTCGATTTAAGGTTTCGGGGCCATAAGGTCTTGCGCCCATAAAAGGCACATGTATTGTCCGATTTCGCCAAAATTTGGGATAGTAATTTATGTTGGGCCCTTCGACATTCTTCTTCAAATTGGCCCCGATCGGTCCAGATTTGGATATAGCTGCCATATGGACCGATCTCTCGATTTAAGGTTTTGGGGACATTTATTGCCCGATTTTTCCGAAATTTTGGAAAGTGATTTGTGTTAAGTTCTTTGACATTTTTCTGCAACTTGGCCCACATCGGTCCAGATTTGGATATAGCTGACATG
>NC_081553.1:51877964-51947964 GCF_963082655.1 Stomoxys calcitrans
ATAACCACCGCTGAAAAATTTTCTGATGTTCCTGCCAGGATTCGAACCCAGGCGTTCAGCGTCATAGGCGGACATGCTAACCTCTGCGCTACGGTGGCCTATTGGTCGAAATCGAACATATTTCGACATAGCTGCTATGGGACATAAGGTATGAATTTTTCACCGGATTTTGACGAAAGGTGATTTACATATATACCCGAGGTGGTGGGTATACAAAGTTCGACCCGGGCGAACTTAGCGCTTTTTTACAGTGCTCTCGGTCTGGCTTGTATCAAATTTGGTATCCTTTCGAATCAAACATCTGTTTCTATTTTTTTTGATTGCGATTCACTTATGATGTAACTTTTTGCATTCTAATAAACAATTTATAAAGTATAATCGTTTTTAGTACTTATTAATAATGTGTTTAAATAAGATAACACAAATTTACTTTTCAATTGATAAAAGCTAAAGAAAGTGCAGCCACGGATCACAGTCGAAGCCGACGACTCTGCAACTCATGGACGCAAGCGTAGACGTTAGTTAGCATTACCATTGTTGCTCTATTTAAGAGTTGAAGGTGAGCAAAGTATTGCTTTTGTCGCATCACAATCTTATGATGTAGCCATTCGGCATACTGCGGCATTTGTTTCCTCGTTTTTTTAATGCCTACGTTAGTTAAAGTTCCTCGTCCCTCCGGCAATTTATGGCCATTTGGTTTTGATAAGAAATGCAGGCAAGTTTGAAATCAAAATGCTAGTGCTTAAACAAAATTAGAAGGAGGATTATTGAATAACTGATAAGGGTGGCGCTTTATGGTACTTTTCTCTGTATCACACCGGCGTCTACAAATGTCGTCACATAGTTATGGCTGGTAGAGCATTTTTTTTTCGCTCGCCAGATGAGCATTTAATCTTTTGCAGCAAACATTTGTTGGCACACAGTTTGCCGGCATTTCTTATCACTCCCTCCCATCGAGTGTCTGGCGTTTGGTTTCCAAATATAACCATTTTATCTAGACTAAATCTTGGGGATTGTGTGTTTCTGTTTGCCGTTTCGTTTAGCTTGATATCTAGTTGAACGTTAATTGCTTAATAGTGCACTAATTATTATAGCGAGATGGCGAAAGTCATAATAAAACACATTTTCGGTAAAATGAAAAATGAAAAAAATAAATTTAAATTTATTATTGGAATTTTGAAGGTATTCCCAAAACTAAATGTAGATTTGAAATAGATTTACTTGACAGATTTCCTCTATAAAGGGTTATTTTTTTAGCTCTTATCACGCACGTTTCGAGTTTTGTTTCACTGTCCAACATCTTCTGTTTGGTCTATAATTTAACCATGAATTGTCTTACATACTAACAATGCTTGCAAATTATTGAATTTTAATATCCAAATGCGTGCTCTGTTAAGAAAGTTCATAGCTCGCTACTTCCATTTTAGCGACGAAGCTCATTTTTGGCCCAATGGGTACGCAAATAAGCAGAATTGTCAATTTAAGAGTGAAGATCAGCTAAAATCATTGCAAGAGCTACCAATGCATTCCGAATAAGTCACTGTCAGGTGCGGTTTATGGGCTGGTGGCATCATTGGAACGTGCTTCTTCAAAGATGATACGAATTGTAACGTAACTTTGAATGGTGAGCGCTATCGTGAGATGAAAATGCAAGATCTTTACTTGCCTTCGGACCATAAACGAATTGAATGCTGAGCATTGTAAAAGTCATTGCGTAATATTTCAGTCCATTCGAGTAAAGATTGCACCTTGAAGGGGCTCAAGAAGCAAATCGGGAGATCGGCTTACATGGGAGCTGTATCAAGCTATTGATGGATTCAGAACCTATTGAACACATATATTGAAGGTAATGGGAGAAGCTGTTCTGCGAAATTTCTGCCAAATTGGATAAGAATTGCGCCCTCTAGAGGCTCAAGAAAACAAGATCCCAGATCGGTTTATATGGCAGCTATATCAGGTTATGTACCGATTTGGGCCATACAAAGCACAGTTATTGGAAGTCATAATAAAACATCTCATGTAAAACTTCAGGCAAATCGGATGAGAATTGCGCCCTCCAGCGGCTTAAATCAAGTTCCAAGATCTGTTTATATGACAGCTTTACCAGATTTGAATCATACTTAGAACAGTTGTTGGAAGTGATACCAAAATACTACGAGCAAAATTACAGCCAAATCGGGTAAGAATTGCGCCCCCAGAGGCACAAGAAGTCAAAACACAAGATCGGTTTATATGGCAGCTATAGCAGGTTATGAGCCGATTTGAACCATACATAGCACAGTTGTTGGAAGTGATACCAAAACACTACGAGCAAAATTTCAGTCACATCGGACGAATACTGCGCCCTCTAAAGGCTCAAGAAGTCAAGACCCAAGATCGGTTTATATGGCAGCTATATCAAAACATGGACCGATTTGGCTCATTTACCATCCCAACCGACCTACACAAATAAAAAATATTTGTGCAAAAATTCAAGCGCCTAGCTTTACTCCTTCGAAAGTTGCTTTCGACAGCCAGACGGACTGTCAAACAGACAGACAGACAGACAGACAGACGGACGGACAGACAGACGGACGGACGGATGGACAGACGGATGTACAGACAGAAGGGCGGACAGACGGATAGACGGACGGACAGACAGACAGAAAGACGGACGGACAGACAGACAGACGGACGGACAGACAAACGGACGGACTGACGTACGAACAGACGGACAGACAGACGGACGGACAGACAGACGGACGGACATACAGACAGACGGACGGACGGACGGACAGACAGGCGGACGGATGGACGGACAGGCAGACGTACGGACAGACGGACGGACAGACGTACGGACAGACGGACGAACATACGGACGGACATACGGACGGACAGACAGACGGACGGACATGGCTAGATCGACTTAAAATTACATCACGATCAAGAATATATATATTTTATGGGGTCTTAGAAGGATATTTCGAGGTGTAACAAACAGAATGACGAAATTAGTATACCCCCATACCGGTATGTCAGCGGATGGACCACTTGATTCACAGTCACGGTCAACATATGCATGAAATAATCGTCAAACATTAAATTATATGGACCGTACTATCGATTCAAAAAAGGTAGCATACATTTTTTTAAATTTTATGTGTCCATTTTAACTTTGATATAGCTCTTAAAAAATCACCCTTTAGAACTATCAAATGAACCTATTTAAGGCTTAATTATGTTTTATGAATAAGGTCGTTAATAGTTTTAAAATTTTCTTTGAAGTTTGAAAAGTGTTTAAATATTATTATTTCTCAATATTGGACTGGAGGCAAATCTAAACTGTTAACCCATCGGTTCCTGCTGCCTTATTATTTTTTATTCGGATTGTAGCTATTTTGATTCCTTTCTGACTAGGCATTTTACTCTCTGTGCCGACCCGAGGGATTGGTAAATTGGTATCCTTAAAGAAGCTACAATAGCATACCGAAAGTTTCGGTCTTATGTCAAATATACCGTTCGTCAGTTCGTCTATGTCTTCTGTCCCCGACATGTAAATGCAAACTTACTTTTTTACGAATTGTGCCCAGCCTCCAGTGCACGTTGCTTAAATTAGGTAAGGTTTAAGTAGCGGTAATAAGACTCACTTAGACGTTCTCGTCCATTGTGATACCACAGAACAAAAGAAACATGTTGACTTCTAGTTCCAACCGTTGAACCATACAGATCGCTTTATAAAGCCCAACAACCTGCCACCTTTCACATCTGCTAAATCAGACAAGTTCTTAAAGAAATGAGAACCTAAATTGATACTCCTTCTGACTGCCAGAGCGGGACATACACACTCAGAAGTTGTTCTATAGTCTCTTCTTCTTCGATGTCCTTACAGTCTGTCAGCAAGTTTTCCGATTACACAGTAACCTGTCATGACGGACACAATGACTGAGACGTCTTCAAGTCTAGTTTAGGCCACATAGTTTTGGAATGCCATAGTCCCCTCTTTGTGGCCATGTTGGTCGCTATCATTTGTTACACTTCGGGCCTGATTCTGACAACTCAGCTTACATGTGGGTATGCATCTAACCCACAGATTCCAGTATCCCTGGGTAGTTCCTAGTCCCCTGTGTAGTGTAGTTCCTAGTCTCGCAAGCTCGTTCACTTTACAATTCCCTGGGTTATCTCTGTGGCCCAGCATCCAGTGCAGGAAAATTTTGAATTGTTCAGTCATCTCGTTGAGAGATCTGCAACAGTCGAGGGCGGTTCTTGTGTTCAGAAATACGTTCTCCAGGTATTTAATGGCATCATGGCTGTCTGAGAAGATATTTATGCCAATCGTCGTTATTACATTACTTCTTAGCCATTCGACCACTTCGTAATTGGAAGGATATCCGCTTGATACACACTGCTGTGGTCGGGTAACCTTATCGATATGACCGGTCCAAGTTCTTCGGAGCTCAACCCAAACCCTTTTAGTTGTCTTGTTTGGAACCATTCACACAGAAGTCTATGTAACTTCTGTTACAAGGGATATTTAAGTCTCAATGGATTTTATCAGGAATAGTGGTAAAGTACTTTTTATCAAAAAGCGTCTCAGGCAATGTGTAAACCACTCTGGCTGGAACATCGGGAATTGTACACAGGATTACACAGTGTCCGTAGCCACCACATTCCCAAAGAAAAGGCTGCCTTAGCCTCATGGCAGTGGTCGCTGGAATTTGGGTAACCTCAATTTCCAGGGGTACTGCAAATGCAAATTTTGCCCAAGAACATTCCACTAAGGAACAAGGGCAAACTTCTCACAAATCAAATGCAGTCCGATTCAAGTTTAACCTCAATGATAAGGGCCACCTTTTTATAGCCGAGTCCGAATGGCGTGCCGCAGTGGGACACCTCTTTGGAGAAAAGTTTTACATGGCATTGTACCTCACAAATGTTGCCAGCATTAGGAGGGGAAAACCACCGCTGAAAATGTTTTCTGATGATCTCGCCAGGATTCGAACCCAGGCTTTCAGCGTAAAAGGCGGACATGCTAACCTCTGTGCTGCGGTGGCTTCCAGGGGTATTACATGTTGCATTAAATTCAGTGCATCAAATGGCATCGTCTACAGTGAGGCTATGATGCACAAACAAGCCATCCTTTATATCCGGTTGAGTATTGAACAGTAAGTGGACCGTCCACCAGGCCCCAACACCATATACATATCGGACAACTGCAGTATATACCGAGCGCATAATGCACAGTCGAAACGCCCACCTTTTGGCAATGACTCTCTTGCAGTTGTATAGGGCCACAGTTACCCTTCTTTGCAAGATGTTGGATTTGAAGTTCAATTTACTGTCTATCAAAACACCCAGTTTTTTTGCGCTTTTTATACGCATAGACCACTTTGCTGTGGCACGTAGAGCTTCCTGAAGTATATCTCTTAGAGTGCTGGGAAACTTTCCCCTACCGCAATAGCCACTTCATCTGCATAAGTGACCAGTTTTATGCGTTTTTCTTCCAGAGACAATAATTTATTGTTAATGGCTATATTCCAAAGTAAAGGAGACAGTACACCTTCTTTAGGTGTTCCTCTGTTGACCCATCTTTTTAGATCCCAAGCCTGCCGTAATGCATCTTTTAATAAGAAAGTGATTAAGAAACTTTCTTCAGTAGTGTTTATGCCTAGAAGCTCCAACTCCTTCATGATTGACATCGGTTTTATATTATTGAGAGCACCTTCAATGGCAATGCCATTAAATATTTCTTAACAGCGAGAGAAGCCTGTATGTAGCCGACTAGGTCGTGAAGGTCTGGCTGTTTCAGTGGATTTGCCTTAACTATATGCATGCTGCAGCCGAAACAGGCGATCTCCAGAGATCTTTGTCCTAAGATATGCTTCTATCAACCTTTCAAGAGTCTTCAGCATAAAGGATGACAGACTAATAGGGCGAAAATCTTTCGCCTTCATGTGGTAAGGTTTTTCTGTTTTCAGAATGAAAATGACCTTTTGTGCCCATCCATCCCACAAGTACATCTTCCCAAGCCAAGGAACCAGTCTATCAACTTATAATTCAACCTGTGATACATCATCAGTGCCTGGCTATTTAAAGGAGTCGAAATTTCGCCTAAAGGGTTTTCGGCTCAGACCTAATTTCCCCAATAATCTTCGACGAATGCACACCAGTGACAATCTCTTCTACCGCCACGTTGTCCGTTGGAGAATTACCCGGGAAATGTGTATCAACGAGTAATTCTTGTGTTTCCAGACATAATTTTCCCAATAATCTTCGACGAATGCACACCAGTGACAATCTCTTCTACCGCCACGTTGTCCATTGGAGAATTTCCCAGGAAATGTGTATCAACGAGTAGTTCTAGTGTTTCCTCACTAGTAATAGGTCTCAAGGACAAAATCTTCCTTAACCTAGAGGCCTCAGATGTATCCTCCACGGAGCTGCAGAATTCTACCCAGGATTTGTTCTGAGCCTTTTTCAGCTGGCCCTTATATTTTCTTAGCTCAGCCTTATAGATGTTCCAATCATGTTGTTGTTGTTGTAGCAGTGTTGTACACCGAGGCGGCAGCCCTTGCCGATGAAGAACTCCATCGGGTCAATCCAGTTCGTACAACCGGCTGCCATGGGATTGATCCCAATCGTGTGGTGCTCTTGTGGCTTTTGCTTTGTTGAAGAGATTTCTGCAGTCCTTCCTTAGACCAACCAGCTCTTGGGTCCACCATGGCGGTCGCTGTTTGCCCCATGGCTTGGCACTAGGGCATGCTGACACAAGCGAATCATTCAGGGCCTTTGTAATCCGCTTGACCTTTTCCTTTCTGGCCTAGAAGGGATAGATGTGCAGAATTTGTGCCGAAATTTATCCCAATCCGCCTTTATTCTGTTAAGCCGAGGGACCACTACTTCAGTATTTTCTCCAAGGCTGAACCTAACATAACGATGATCAGAGAAGCTGTGGTCATCCCACACTTCCCAGTCGCATATTCTTCCACTTATGTCTTCCGATACAAAGGTAATATCTAGTAGCTCCTACCTGTTCCTGTTAATAAAGCTCAGCCTTGTAAATGTCCCAATCGTGTGGAGCACGTAAAAGGAAATAAAATTTGATTGGATTGCATCAAGACGACATGTCGGAAAGTTTGCGTGATGGCATGATTTCTTTAAATCCCCTGACTATCATGTACTCTTTATTCTTGAATATGTGTACTTTAAATGTCCTTAGACATATTAGTCTAGCTTACAACAACACACATTCTCATTTTTTCTCACAATACACTTGTCTCAGGAACCTTGTTTAAATATCTCAATCTACGTGGTGGATGATTCTTTTATTCTCAAACCCCTTAAATAATAGCTTGACCTTATTAAAATTCAATTTGCTACAAATGTCTTTAAAACACATGCCCCATTTTGTAACTGCCGCAGCATACCTGAAGTGTTCTTTTGCTGTTCTACTACAGTGAGTGTTGTCTATGCCATGTCCCTTTGTCAACTAGCAGCAATGTTTTTTCTCCTGTGAAGATTATTCAAGTGGCACTTTCTGGCTTTGAGCATAATTTTTGCTTGCATTTCATAATGTGAACCGCCTACTTTTTTCCGCCATTGTGTTGTGTTGGCTGCCTGCTATTCTGCCAAAATCGATATTATTTAGGCCGTGTCAAGCTTTTCTTGCTCATGCACCAAATGCCACTACTGCCATCGTTAGCCTTTGGCGCTTTTCCGGCGTAGAGTTTTTATTCTGTAGTTCGGTGACCAGTTCCATTTCGTTGTGGCATGACTTCTTCTGTTGTATTATTAAGTAATTGCTCACAGATGAAGTCGAATGCACGTTGCTACCAAAATAGTTTTGCATTATTATTGGCTAGTTTATTGGGGCATTTATTTATTATCTAATAATTGTGATAGTTGGTACACAGGGAAGAGAATTGCCAAAAAAATAAAAAGAAAAAACTAAAAGTAAAAATACAAAAAAAAAATTATAAAAGTCTAAAAAATATATATATATTTAAAGAATTTAAGAGAAACAAGTAAGAGCGTACTAAGTTCGGCCTGGCCGAATCTTATATACCCTCCACCATGGATCGCATTTGTCGAGTTCTATGCGCGGTATATCTCTTTAGGTAAATAAAGAATATTGAATAAGAACTGATATGCTATTGGAGCTATATATATATAATTGCGCCTTATAGGGGCTCAAGAAGCAAAATCGGGAGATAGGATTATATGGGAGCTTTATCAAGCTATCGATCGATTCAGACCATATTAGACACGTATCTTGAAAGTCATGAGAGAAGCCGTTGTACAAAATTTGTTCAAAATGGGATGAAAATTGCGCCCTCTAGAGGCTCAAGAAGTCAAGACCCAAGATCGGTTTATATGGCAGCTATAACAGTTTATGGACCGATTTACGCCATACTTAGCACATTTATTGGAAGTCATAACAAAACATCTCATGCTATATTTCATCCAAATCGGATGAGAATTGCGCGCTCTATTGGCTCAAGAAATCCAGATCCAATATCGGTTTATATTACAGCTATACCAGATTATGAACCGATTTTAATCATAATAAGCACAGTTATTGAAAGTGATACCAAAACACGTCGTGCAAAATGTCAGCCAAATCGGATGAGATTTACGCGCTCTATTGGCTCAAGAAGTCAAAACCCAAGATCGGTTGTATGGCAGCTATATCAAAACATGGACCGATTGGCCCAACCCAAAAGTATTTGCGCAAATACTTTTGGGTTGATCGACTTAAAATGACATGACGATCAAGAATATATATATACTTTATGGGATCTCAGACGCATATTTCGAGGTGTTACAAACTGAATGACGAAATTAGTATACCCCCATCCTATGGTGGAGGGTATGAAAAAGGTTAAATATGTAACCCACCTTTCGTCATAATCCGGTAAAAAATGCATAATTTATGCCCCCATAGCAGCTTTAACGAAATATGGTCCGATCTTGGACCAAATTCGACACGGATATTGAGTGCTCCAATAAGTCATTGTTCAATTTTGCAGAACAAAATATTGGTCTTCTTGGTAGCCATATCCAAATATAGACTTATATGAACCATATACGACACGGATGGCGAAAAGCCTAACTTAAGTCACTGTGTCAAGTTTGAGCGAAATCGGATTATAAATGTGCCTTTTATGGGGCCAAGACTTTAAGTTGAAAGATCGGTGTTTATGGCAGCTACATCCAAATCTGAACCAATCTAAAGGACCCAAGTCAAGACCCCAACACAACTCAGTGTCACAAATTTCGGCGAAATCGTAAAATAAATGCGCCTTTTATGAGCCCAAGACCTTAAATCAAGAGATGGGTCTATATGACAGCTATATCCAAATCTGCACCGATCTGAGCCAAATTGAAGACGAATGTGGAAGGGCCTAACACAACTCTCTGTCTCAAGTTTTGGCGAAATCGGACAATAAATGCGCTTTTATAGGCCCAAGACCTTAAATCGAGTGATCGGCCTAAATGGCAGCTATATCCAAATCTGGACCGATCTGGGCCAAATTGAATATGGATGTCGACTGGCCTACCAAAACTCACTGTCCCATATTTCAGCAAAATTGGAAAATCAATGTGGCTTTTACAGGCCTAAGACCTTTAGTCGGCGGTTCGGTCTATATGGCAGCTATATCCAAATGTAGACCCATCTAGTCCAAATTGAGGAAGGATGTCGAAGGGCCTAACACAACTTACTGTGCCAAATTTTTGCAAAATCGGATAATAAATGTGGTTTTTATGAGCCTAAGACCCCAAATCGGCAGATCGGTCTATATGGGGTGTCTATCAAAATATAGTTCGATATAACCCATCATCGAACTTAACCTGCTTATGAACAAAAAAAAGATTCTGTGCAAATTTTCGGCTTAATATCTCTATTTTTAAAGACTGTAGCGTGATTTCAACAGACAGACGGACGGACATGACTAGATCGTCTTCGATTTTTGCCTTAATCAAGAATATATAAACTTTATATATAGGGTCGGAAATGGATATTTCTATGTGTTGCAAATGGAATGACAAAATGAATATACCCCCAACCTTCGGTTACGGCTATACAAAAACTTAAAATTTAAATTAAATTAGAAATTACCCTGAACATCGTGGTTTAAACCCTGACCAGAAAATCTTTTTTGAGAGATCAAATTGGAAATATGTGCACATATATTGAGAGGCTGTGAATATAGCCATCGTAACGAAAAGGAATGAATGATAGAAATTTTTGAAGTATACAGCCATGTTCTGCGATGAGGTGCCTCTTAGCAGCACATCGTTCAAAACTGGCTTTAAAGGTGAAGTCTCTTATCATTGGATTAAAATCGGCAGCAATCAATAGAGAGGTCTCTTTGCTGTTCTTCAATGGGATATTCTTTGGAAAAATTCCAGTTTGTTTTTTGTTTTTCTATTGATTATAAAAATTTTAAACATTAACAAATATTTTACCCAATTTTTCTCAGTGCTTTGCATGCGAATTGTACTTCCCCTTATTTCCTATGCCCACAAAGCATATCAAACAAGAAAATCTAAACTTTTTTTCCCCCACTCGATTTACAAAATTTGGCACATTTTTATATATGTTCCTATTTATGCTGCCATGGCAGTCATGCCGACTATCATTTCGAAGGCTGCAATACAAAACACACAGCTATTCAAAAGCCACCACGTATGTATGAACGCATATCCAAGCAGGGTTTTGTAGTTTCTTACACCGATAAAACACGGTCAGGGTTATGTTATTGTTGTCAGTGCAACTGCAGTTGCCTTTACTGTTGCCACCATCATCAGCACCACCTCTACCACCACAACTAAGGATGTCAAAAAAAATGAAAAATAATATTTGAAAATTTATTTGGACATTTGTAAAGAATAAATCTAAAACACATCCCTCCATATGCATTGTTCATTGTTGGCGTGACTGGGTTGCTCCCACTTCTCGACAATGGCTAATGAATGCCTAAAGAATGTCATCGTTATGGTTTTACATTGGTGGATCGTCCACTTTTGCTATGGAACACGAGTATATTGTCTTTACACTTTCAATTGGGGAAGGACGAGTAGAGTATGTAGCTCAACTGCCAAAAAATAGCACCCACATGAAACTGAGTGGCATTACAAAAGAAGGTGGACAGCATGTTGGACAGAAGAAGTGTACTTTGAAATAAAAATCGATGAAAGTTGTCTTTGAAGGGTTTTAAATTATGTTGGTAATTTTTCTTTTATTTCGTAATGAGAAGCCTTTATGAAATGTAAAGCTTAAATCTGATTATGGCAAAATTGTTGGGATACTACTTGGGAATTTTATTTGATTGATCATTTTTCTACCCACACGATAGGATGGGAGTGTACCAACTTAGTCTTTCCATTTGTAACATCTCGATCTATCTCTCTGTGACCCTATAAATTACATATCTTCTTGATCTTCTTGACACCTTGAGTCGATTAAGCCAAATCTATCCGTCCGTCTGTGGAAATTACTTTTTGTTGTGGGTCAGGATGGGAAAATGTTTTCCTCATCTGATGAGCACGTCTCTTGCAGCATGATGAGCATGTCTCCCGCTCCCGCATTACTATGAGTTAGAGCCACCGACTTTTGTAAAGAGAGCAGAACTTTCGCCTGACATATTCCACTCTCATGTGGGAGGATGCTTTTGCATAAAGAGTCTGCGTCTGTTCGGGAGAGGCCCTTTATCCTCACCGCCTTTGTCGTAGTGTGCTGAAATTTCTCAGCATAGCTCAGTTTTGTATACAATCGGATCCCTACATATTAAACCGATCTCTTTGCCTTCACCGAGGCCACCGTAGAGCAGAGGTTAGCATGTCCGCCTATGACGCTGAACGCCTGGGTTTGAATCATGGCAAAACCATCAGAAAAAATTTTCAGCAGTGGTTTTCCCCCTCATAATGCTGGCAACATTTATGTGATACTATGCCATGTAAAAACTTCGCTCTAAAGAGGAGTCGCACTGCGGTACGCCATTAGGACTCGGCTATAAAAAGGAGGTCCCCTATCATTGAGCTTAAACTATAATCGAACTGCACACCCATTGATATGTGAGAAGTTTTTTCCTGTTCCTTAGTGGAATGTTCATGGGCAAAATTTGCAATGGCTTTGTCTTCACCAGTATGTCTTCTATGCGCATATCCACTTCTACTTCTATTCTTTTCATTATGAGTGTAAACTCCGTCTTCTGTATCGCCTATTGCAAGCCGAGGGAGTTCAGTTAGTCCTTTGCTCTTGGCATCGCTTGCTGCAGATTCCGCTCTGACCATTCTGACGTCTCTTGCCGAGATGACCACAGCATCAGCATATAACTAGAATGGTTCTGTTCCATTTCTGTTCCCTGTATCCCATTATAACTGACGCTCAGAGATCCGGCCCAAGTAAGGAGACCAGCTCTGCTCCTGGTCTGACCTGATATTTACTCGTTCCATCCTGAGAGTGTTTGATCGGGGCCCTGTCATGCAGGTAACTTCTCATTAATCTCATCAGATATGCAAGTATTTTGCGGCAAGTGATAGCATGTGTAAGTCCTTTCTGAGTGCCCACAGGACGTCAAACCATCTCAGGCTATTATGTGCGTTCTTCACATCCACCGTGGCCAACACGGCAATTGCCCTGAATTACCTCCTCTCCTGAATTACCTCCTTTCCTGGATGGATGGGGGTATACTAATCTAATCATTCCGATTGTAACACCTCGAAATATTAGTCTAAGACGCCATAAAGTTTATATTTTCTTGATCGTCTCGTCGTTCCGAATCGATCTAACCATGTCCGTTCATCCGTCTGTCGAAATCTTGAATCGCTTGAAGTTTTGCACAGATATTTAGTATCTATGTCGGTCATTGGGGATTGCAAATGGGCCATAACGGTTCAGATTTAGATATAGTTCCCATATAAACCAATCTTCCGATGTGAATTTTTGAGCCCCTGGATGCCGCAATTTTTGTCCGACTTGGCTGAAATTTGGCATGTAGTGTTTCGTTATTACTTTCAACAACCGTGCCAAGTACGGTTTAAATCGGTGAATAACCTTCCACATAAACCGATCTCCCGATTAAAAATCTTGAAACTGCAGAGGGTGAAATTATTATCAAATGGAAATTTTGCCCATGAACATTCCACTAAGGAACAGGGGCAAACTTCTCACATATCAATGAGTGCAGTCCGATTCAAGTTTAAGCTCAATAATAAGGGGCCTCCTTTTTATAGCCGAGACCGAACGGCATGCCGCAGTATGACACCACTTTGAAGAGAAGCTTTTCATGGCATAGTACCTCACAAATGTTGCCAGCATTAGCAGGGGGAAACCACCGCTGAAAAAGTTTTACTGATGGTCTCGCCAAGATTCGAACCCAGGCGTTCAGCGTTATAGGCTGACATGCTAACCTCTGTGCTATGGTGGCCTCCATTATTATCCGATTTCGCTGAAATTTTGTACAATGACTTCTGCTATGACTCTGATAAACCTCCGCCAAGTATGGTCCAAATCGGTTTATATCCTGATATGCCAAAAAGGCAAATTTGCCCATAAACATTACATTTAGGAACTGGGGTGAACTTCTCACAAAACAATGAGTGCTGTCCGATTCAATTTAGGGCTCAACGATAAGGGATCTCCTTTTTATAGTCTCCAATGGTTCATAACCTGATATAGCTGTCATATAAACCGATCTTGAATCTGATCTTCTTTACCCACTAGAGGGCGCAATTCCTATCCAATTTGGCTGAAATTTACCACGAGTTGATTTGTTATGACTTCCAACATCTGTGCCAAATATTTTTTAAATCGGTCTATAACCTGATATAGCTGCCATATAAACGGATCATGAATCTGGACTTCTTCACCCACTAGAGGGCGCAATTCCTATCCGATTTGGCTGAAATTTTGCATGAGTTGGTTTGCTATGACTTCCAACAACTGTGGCAAATATGGTTGAAATCGGTCCATAACCTGATAAAGCTGTCATATAAACCGATCTTGAATCTGGACTTCTTTACTCACTAGAGGGCGCAATTCCTATCCGATTTGGCTGAAATTTTGCAAGAAATGATTTGCTATGACTTCTAACAACTGTACCAAATATGGTTCAAATCGGTCTATAACCTGGTATAGCTGTCATATAAACCGATCTGGGATCTTGACTTCCTGACCCTCGACAATGCCTAATTATTATCCGATTTGGCAGAAATTTTGTACAACGGCTTCTTTCATGACCTCAAACATACGTGTCAAATATGGTCTGAATCGATCTTTAGCCTGATACAGCTCCCCTATAAACCGATCTCACTATTTTACTTCTTGAGCCCCTAATAGACCCAATTCTTATTCGATTTGGCTGAAATTTTACTCATTTACTTCTACTGCGATCTCCAACATTCAATTGAATTACCAAAGCAATTCTTTTCTTTTATCCTTTGTTTATCTAAAAAGAACTCGACAAATGCGATTCATGGTGGAGGGTATATAAGAATCGGCCCGGCCGAACTTGGCACGTTTTTACTTGTTTTAATCTTCTTATTTGAATGGTTTTCTAAAAGATTAGTAACAAATTTCATAACAATTTTCGATTTTTGTATTTTTGTCCACACAAGGCCCCTACTTGTCATTGATCATAAACTTTAATCGGACCGCCCTCGGAAGTTAAAAGTTCATGGGAAATTTAGTACTTATGTGGAGTACAATAATGCCCTCCTACCCTCACGTAAATATGGCCCCATAAAAATCGATATGCAGAATCCATGATAAAGGCTACCTAAGTTTCGAAGTGACCGAAATTCGCACTTTTACTATCAAATTTCTATATTGAGCATGAAATTATATATATTGGGTTGCCCAAAAAGTGATTGCGGATTTTTCATATAGTCGGCATTGACAAATTTTTTCTACGGCTTGTGACTCTGTAATTGCTTTCTTTCTTCTGTCAGTTATCAGCTGTTACTTTTAGTTTGATTTAAAAAAAAAAGTATTAAAGAAGTATATTTGATTAAAGTTCATTCTAAGTTTTATTAAAAATGCATTTACTTTCTTTTAAAAAATCCGCAATTACTTTTTGGGCAACCCAATATATAATAATTAATTATTGTAAATTGCATTTAACGTCTAATTACTGAAATAACAGATCATCAACGACGAAACAAATCTCTATGTTAATCAAAATTCCTATCCACCTTCAACATCTTCAACTTTCCTTTTCCACCATTGGCATTGAAAAACCAACGTTTCCAAGATAAAACCAAATATAATTCCATATGAAGTCATCCTTAAGTAAGTAAATGCACCCGGCAGCTTCAGTTTCCCATTAGAGAGTGCTTATTTCTTTCTCTTGCATATATTAGACAAAATTTATTATGAGAAAAATGCTTTGTTTTGTTTTCAAAGTTCATAGGGGTTCAAGTCACAGGTTCAGTTTTTTTCACAAAAAAAAAAAAAAAACAATGCCACACTACTGGCAATTAATTTAACAAAACATTTGCTGATTTTAGTCAATTGTGTGCATTTTGTTTTTCTTTTAAAATTTGGCTTCATGTTTTGCCATAATGTTTGCTTGACTTGTTTGGTTGAGTGCCTTATGTGGTGGTGGTGGCGTTTGATGCTGAGTTAGTAACAATTTTCCACCAAAAAAAAAAAATCCACAGCAACAAAAGCGCCACCAAGTAATTTCTATTTAATTTGAAATGCAAATGCCAAAGTGGCACTAAACAACTTCCTTTGATAGCCAACAGAGGAAGAAATCACCAAAGCTCCTCTCTCTCCCTCCCTCTCGCTCTATCCCTCCCTCTCTGCATCTGTAACATTCACCGCTAAACACCAAAGACTCAAAATTACAGATATTTTGTGTAAAATATTTTTTTTTCTTAATGGTTTTGCTTTAGTGCAGCAAACGTCAAACATTTTGGTGTCGCTTGGCTGGTTGTTGTGTCGATGTTTCTGCAAAAAAATGCCAATGCCTAAATGGCGCCACCACAGATAAAAATTACCCAAGTAAGATATAAAAAATCGTGGCATTTCCATGATTTTTTTTTTTTTTTTTGACAAATTCAATTTAACTTTAATACTTGAATTTTTCATTTGGTGATGCAATTACCAATTGTTGTCTATCAATGAAAGTTCAGTAGTGGGGCACAATGATCTCTTAATGTATCTTAACTGTTGGGAATAGTCAATAAATTTCTATAATTAATTTAAATTATTGACTCCTGGAAAATGGTTTGAATTAAGGAAGAAGTAAACAAGTAAGAGCGTGCTAAGTTCGGCCGAGCCGAATCTTTTATACCCTCCACCATGGATCGCATTAGTCGAGTTCTATGCGCGGTATCTCTTCTTTTAGGCAAACAAAGAACTGTTATGATATTGGAGCTATATCGAGTTATAGTCCGATTCGGACCATAAATGAATGCTGAACATTGTAGAAATCATTGTGAGCGCCTAATAAGGGCTTAAGAAGCCCCATTGGGAGATAGGTTTATATGGGAGCTGTATCAAGCTATTGATCTATTCAGATCATATAAGACACGTATGTTGAAGGTCATGAGAGAAGCCGTTGTACAAAATTTCTACCAAATCGGATGAAAATTGCGCCCTCTAGCGGCTCAAGAAGCCAAGATCCCAGATCGGTTTATATGGCAGCAATATCAGGTTATGTACCGATTTGAATCATACTTAACGCAGTTGTTGAAAGTGATACCAAAACACCACGTACAAAATTTCAGTCAAATCGGATTAGAATTGCGCGCTCTATTGGTTCAAGAAGTCAAGACACCAGATCGGTTTATATGGCAGCTATATCAGGTTATGTACCGATTTAAATCATACTTAACACAGTTGTTGGAAGTGATGCCGAAATTCTACGTGCAAAATTTCAGTCAAGTCGGATGAGAATGGCGCCCTCTAGAGGCTCAAGAAGTCAAGACCCCAGATCGGTTTATGTGACAGCTATATCAGGTTATGGACCGATTTCAACCATACTCAAAACAGCCATTGGAAATCATAACAAAAAACCTCATGCAAAAATTCAGCCAAATCGGATGAGAATTGCGCCCTCTAATGTCTCAAGAAGTCAAGATGCAAGATCGGTTTATATGACAGCTATATCAGGTTATGTACCGATTTGAACCATACTCCAAACCGTTGTTGAAAATCATAACAAAACATCCCATTAAAAATTTCTGCCAAATCGAATAAGAATTGCGCCCTCTAGGGGCTCAAGAATTCAAGACCCAGATCGGTTTATATGGCAGCTATATCAAAACATAGACCGATTTGAAGCATACTGCTGGAAATGATACCAAAACACAACGTGCAAAATTTCAGTTCAAACGGACGAGAATTGCGCCCTCTAGAGGCTCAAGAAGTCAAGACCCAAGATCGATTTATATGGCAGCTATATCACAGACCGGATTGAACCACATTTTGCGCAGTTGTTGGAAGTGATACTAAAATACCATGTGCTAAATTTCAGTCAAATCGGATTAGAATTGCGCCCTCTAGCAGCTCAAGAAGTCAAGATCCCAGATCGGTTTATATGGCAGCTATATCAGGTTATGTACCGATTTAAATCATACTTAACGCAGTTATTGAAAATCATAACAAATCAACTCATGCAAACTTTCAGCCAAATCGGATGAGAATGGCGCCCTCTAGAGGCTCAAAAAGTCAAGATGCAATATCGGTGTATATAGCAGCTTTATCAAAATATAGACCGATTTGAACCACAATTAGCGCAGTTGTTGGAAGAGATCCCAAAACACAACGTGCACAATTTCAGCCAAATCGGATAGGAATTGCGCCCTCTAGTGCTCAAGAAGTCAAGACGCCAGATCGGTTTATATGACAGCTATATCAGGTTATGGACCGATTTGAACCATACTCAACACATTCTTGGGAAATCATAACAAAACACCTCATACAAAATTTCAGCCAAATCGGATGAGAATTGCGCGCTCTATTGGTTCAAGAAGTCAAGATCCAAGATCGGTATATATGGCAGCTATATCAGGTTATGGACCGATTTCAACCATACTCAAAACAGTCATTGGAAATCATAACAAAACATATCATGCAAACTTTCAGCCAAATCGGATGAGAATGGCGCCCTCTAGAGGCTCAAGAAGTCAAGACCCAATATCGGTTTATATGGCAGCTATATCTGGATATGGACCGATTTGAACCACACTTAGCGCAGTTGTTGGAAGTGATACCAAAACACCACGTGGAAAATTTCATCCAAATCGGATAGGAAGTGCGCCCGCTAGAGGCTCAAGAAATCAAGACCCATGATCGGTTTATATGGCAGCTATATCAAAACATGGACCGATATGGCCCATTTACAATCCCAACCAACCTACACTAATAAAAAGCATTTGATCCAAATTTCAAGCGGATAGCTTTACTCCTTCGAAAGTTAGCGTGCTTTCGACAGACAGACTGACGAACGAACGGATAGACGGACGGAGGAACAGACGGACGGACAGGCGGATAGACGGACAGACGGACGGACATGGCTAGATCGACTTAAAATGACATGACGATCAAGAATTTATATTCTTTATGGGGTCTCAGACGTCGAATAAGGATTTTAGCTATCCCCGCACATTGTTAACACTTTTCTATAAAAACCAGTAAGGAAAGGCTAAAGTCGGGTGGAGCCGGCTATATCATACCCTACACTTATCTGACAGTTATAAAATCGGACAATAGATATATGTATATGAGAGCTATATCTAAATCTGAATCGTCTTTTTCGAACAGTTCGTTTGAAAATTGTGCTATATGGGAGCTATATCCAAATCTGAATGGATTTTGATGAAATCTCGAAGATATATTAAAATCAGTAGCAAAACAGTCCGTGCCAAATTTTGTGCAGATCGGTTGAAAATTGTAGTAACTACAGCCATTTAAGTGCAAATCAGGCGTTATGACACCAAAATCTATACTGACTTCCTTCTTACTTCCTTTCAGTAATAGCCTCGTCCTCTCACGATCCGGATTACCACATAGGATTTTTGCCACCTTATGACTGTTTCGCTGTTTCACAGCGTTTGTCGCCCACTCCCTTAAATAGGACTGCGTCGACCCGATACATTTCGAGTTAACCAAGTTCATCGACGGCAGTTCTCTGGCCTTTACTGCCAAATCGTCTGGTTTCTCATTCCCAGTTACTCCAATGCGGATTTTGCCATGCTCAAAGAAGGCGTTAATCTTCTTCTTACATTCCAACACTGTTCGTCATCTTACCGTCCTGGTTGTTAGTTGTACACACTCGATGTCCTCGTGTTAGTACCACACCACCTCACGCATCCCGTGATCGACCGAATATTCGCCTGGAGGAGCGTATTTTGGTCAGGTAGTCTAAAACACATTTCAGTCCCTGAGTTCTCAATGTAGACCCCTATCAGTACCTCATTTCCTGATTGTTTTGCTTTCCTCACCCGCTGTTGCAGCTGTCTCATCACTGTTGCATCCGACGTTGACAACTCTAAGGAAAATATATAATTAAAATTTTTATGGCAAATAACACAGGTCCTTGGCCGAGTACCAGTATGAGCATAGAATAATTGATAGTTGATATGGTTCAGTCCATACACTTTGTTAGGGGGCGTCCATGGCTGTTGAATTAAGGTAATATGAATTTTGTCCTTGCTGATATTCTCCACCAGAGCATGAGTAGCTGTCTCGCTCCGGTGGACGTTTATTTAGATGACCTCAATCATTGGTCCTCCATTAGATGAGCTTCTTGGGAGTGGGTGATGGTCTCTATGTCTGCTCCCTGTTCTTTAGGCTGCATTGAGTTTCCCGTCACTGCAGGCAGTGCAGTGACAAAATTAGGATCTTTATTCATCCTAGTCTTCCTAATCTCGTTGATGGTTCCATCGTCGGGTCCCTGTTCGTAAGGCTGTGTTGGGTCTTTCGCCCCTGAACTGCCTGATGTTTAAGTATTAGGATCTTTGTTTATCCCAGTCTCCTCAATATTGAGAGAGTCGGTGATCGAATAAGAATTGCGTTTCCAAGAAGTCTTATCGGGAGATCGGCTAACATGGCAGCTGTATCAGGTTATGGACTGATTTAGACCATAACGGGTACAGTTGTTGGAAGTCATTCCTCAACAATATGGACAAAGAAATTCAGAACAAGGATCAATTTATATGGTAGCTATATCAGGTTATCATCAGATTTGAAACAAACTTGGCACAATTTTTGGCAGTCACACAAGGGGAGGGGAAGCCCCTCAGAAATCAAGGAATAAATTTTTATGTTAGATTTGTACTCTACTTTTAAATACCTTTCATTTCATACCCATATTGCCCAAAGCGGTGAAAGATTACTGCTGGGGAGTTTTTTGGGGGTGGGGGACCCCTCGAATACTATGGGGATACCCATATTGTCCCAATCGGTAAACTTGTCCGTCCGGGTGGGTTTTGTTGTTTGATTTTAAAAAAAATTGGCCCCAAAAATTTGGGGACAATTAAAATTTCCTTAGGATACCTCTTTCCTAACTCGAGCTAAAATCTTTCTAATGCACCTCCAGTCTTGGCTATTTTTCTACCCATTCATCGTTAATGGGTTAAAGTAGCGGTCACTGACTACGAATTTCGGTAATAAATTTTTATGATTTGCAGACTTTTTGTTTGTGTACTTTACCGTGATGAAAATGTTGAGTTTACAGAATAAATTAACGGTGACAGTTCGATAAGTGTAAGAATGTGTGGACAAATTAAATTCAAAGTCGTCAAGTCCCTATTGGAAAATCTTATATATATTGGGTTGCCCAAAAAGTAATTGCGGATTTCTTATATAGTCGGCGTTGACAAATTTATTCAAAGCTTGTGACTCTGTAATTGCATTCTTTTTTCTGTCAGTTATCACCTTTTACTTTTAGCTTGCTTTAGAAAAAAAGTGTAAAAAAAGTATATTTGATTAAAGTTCATTCTAAGTTTTATTAAAAATGCGTTTACTTTATTTTAAAAAATCCGCAATTACTTTTTGGGCAACCCAATATAAATCAATTTGTGTTTGTTTGTATGCTAGTGTGTTCCTTATAAACTCAGAAACGGCTGAACCGTTTTTTTTTTTAATTTTCACAGATGGTGCATAATGATCACCATTACTATATTACTACATTTTTTGATATCTGATGGGGGGACGGACCCTCCCCCTTACCCTAATTTTCAGAAACGCCAGATCTCGGAGATGGGTGGTGCGATTTAAGCGATTTTTATTTTCAGTACCCTGAAAAAAAATTTGGTATCCGAATTTCGGATGGGGTACCTAGGGGGACCGCCCCACCCTAAAACCTACCAAGCATATATTAAGATCAATCACGACAATATGGGACTCAAATGAAAGGTATTTAGGATAAGAAAACGTATCTGATATCCTATTGGCGGACCAAGTGCTAGGGGGACCACCCCAACCCCAAAAACACGCCAAAATCGGACATATTTACCGACCATGGCAATATGGGACTCAAAGGTATTTGCAAGTATTGTAGAATACGAATCTGATATCCAAATGTGGGACCACGTTCCTGGGGGTCCACCCCTTCCCAAAACACCCCCCAAACAGGACTTATTTACTGACCATGGGAATATGGGGCTTAAATAAAAGTTATTTGAGCGTAGATTTCGAATCTAATATCCAAATATGAGACCAAGTATTTGGGGGGCCGCCTCTCCCCAAAAACCTCCCTCAAAGGCGACAAATTTACGACCATAGCCATATGGGGCTCAAATGAAAGGTCTTTGTGAGTAAAGAACGAATCTGACATCAATATTTGGGAAAAGTGTCTATGGGGCCACCCCACCCCCACAACACCACCCAAATAGTAAGTATTTGCTGACTTTTGCAATATGAGGCTCAAATAAGAGGGTTTTTAGAGTGGAACACGAATCCGATATATATTTTCAAGGCCAACTCACTGAGTGGCCGCCCATCCCCCAAAACACCCCCCAAGCTGGTAACGTTTGCCGACTATGGAAATATGGGGCTCAAATTAAAGATATTTGGGTGTAGACCACGTATCTGATATCAACATTAGGGACCATCTATCTAGGGGACGTCCCACTACTATAAGAACCCCCAAATAGGACTTATTTGCTCACCAAGACAATTTGGATCGTAATGAGTGTGCAACTAAATATTTATAGTTTTTAGGGCCAATACCCCAAACCGGACATATTTGCTGAGTTTTGCAATAAGGAGTTCAAATAAGATTTGAAAACGAATTTGATATCCTATTTTGAGGTCAATGGCAATATGAGAATAGAGCACGTTGCTGATATATTTTCCGGGCTTAGTGTTTGGGGGACCACCCCAATCCCCAAAACACCTTTAAATCGGGCATATTTACAGACCATGTCAATGTGGAGCTTAAATGAAAGGTATTGGGGGGGTAGAGCAAGAATTAATACGCACTTTCGGGACCAATTTTCTTTGGGGTCAACCCCTTTCCCAAAATATGGGGTTCAAATAAATGATATATAGATATATGAGAATAGAGCACGTTGCTGACATATTTTCCGGGCTTAGTGTTTGGGGGACCACCCCAATATTTGGGAGCAGAATACGAATTTGATATTCAAATTTAGGACCATGTATTTAGGGAATCACCCCTTCCCCAAAACACCCCGCAAAGGGCAAAAAATTTTCGACCATGCCAATATGTGGCTCAAATTAAAGGTAGTTAAGATTAGAAAACGAATTTGATAACCTATTTTGGGCCATGTGTTTGGGGGACGCCTCATCGTGTAAACTCCCCTAAACCAATGGCAATATGGGGTTTAAATAAATGGTTTTTGAAAGAAGAGCACGATGCTGATATTTTTTCAGGGCCAAGAGCCTGGGGGACCACCTCACCCCCGAAAACACCCCTAAATCAGATATCATGAGAGTAGCGGACTGAAATAAAGTATTTTAAGAATGGAGTACACCTTACATCCAAACTTAAATTCGTAGACCAATATAGATCATATGGGATTCGGACAAAGGCACTTATATTGTTAAACTGTTAGTCAAGCGATATACTATTTTCGTAGCATGGTATTTTACTAAAAGCTCTTTAATTGTCGAAAATAAATATTCCAAGGAAACTTCTGTTCCATATAAAGTAAAAGAAGGCGCAGCGGAGCGGGCCTAGGTCAGCTAGTCCTTTATAATATGTTCAATACTCATAACTTTTTTAACCATTGACCAAGTAGATATAACTTTCTGTTGAGTAGCTTGTCTCAACAATTGCAACATTACATAGTTTGAACAAATTTAAACAACAATCAAATAATAAAATTAAGAAACGGACGTGAATATTTTTCCACATTTTATTCAACGACAAAAACAATCACCCAAAATGGTTAACAATGTGCAACTGCTGCAGCAGCAGCAGCAGCCATAAGGTAAATTATACACAACTATACGGACTAGTATCTTTGAAATAAGTGAATTTTCACGTAGTCATGTGTAAGCAACGAAGAAAAAAAACACACCACACCAATCCATTTTGCCACAGCGGCCAATGGAGAAAAAAAGTTTGGAAAATTGCTGCCGCATGTTTGCCTGAGTGGTTTTCCACATTACCCAATACTCCGAGTAGATGATGAGAAACCAGAAAAATACAGGAAATGTACACAACTGCAAGTGCAACAAAAAGAAAAAAAGCCGCCAACCATGGAAAACAACATCATCATCATCATAGTCAACTGCAGCACATGCAACAGCTTCTTTTATGATGATGTGTTCCCATCATAATAGGCCTATGCCATGGTGAGTGGTCAGAAAGATGGAGATGGTGTTTTGAAGTTACCAAGAAGGAACTAAAAATTAAAAAATGATACCGAATTGGTATTCCAATGGAACTTTAAAACGTCCAACTGTTCGTCGAAAGCACACAAAACATTCAAACAAAAACAGACAGTCGCTAGAAATTTTCCAAAAATACTATCAAACGGTTGGGATTTTAGGTAGCTCCAATCTCTTATATATACCTGCAGTATTGGATGTTGCCGGCGAATTTGAGTTCTTGAGCGCCTGGATGGCACAATTCCTACCCGATGTGCATAAAATGCTGTATAGGTTGGTCTGAAAGGCAACATAGGCTATATAATTTTTTTGATATCAGGAGGGGGGGGCGGACCCTCCCCCTTACCCCAAAAGTACTACTCAAAAATAAAAATGAACTGATCGGGACAATATGGGAGTCAAATGGAAGGTATTCAAGAGTAGAATACGAAATTCATAATAAAAGTTGGGTCCAAATATATGGGGGGCCGCCCAGCCCCAAAACCCCTTAAAATAGGTTTATTTGATGATCATGACAATATGGGACTCAAATAAAGGGTATTCGAGAGTAGATTAAAAATATGGTCAGAAAGTAAGAATAGGCTTTATAATTTAATGATAACGGAAGTGGGCGGACCCTCCACCATTTGCCCAAAAACACCACCCAAAATAAAAAGTTGACCTTATCGGCACAATATGGGTATCAACTGAAAAGTATGCGGGAGTAGATAACGAATCTGGCATATAAATTCATAACGAAGTAAAGGGCGTCACCCCACCCCCACAGAAACTCCAAAAATGGGCACATTAGCCAATCACGGTTTGTTTGTTCCATATAGACTGAAAATCAAATGAAAGGTATTGGAAAATAGAATACGAATGTGGTATTAAAATTTGAGTCTAAGTACCCGTCGGGCCCAAAAACTCCCCCCAAACAGAGATATTGGACGTTCATTTCAATATGGGTGCTCACATGAAAGGTATTCGGTAGTTGATTTCGAATCTGGTATATAAAATCAGGTCGAAGTATAGGAGGTCACGCCACCCCTCAAAAACGCCATTAGAACCATAATGACTACAAGACACTTGGCTGAACCGATTTTCTAAAAATTTTCATGGATTGTGTATGTTAGTCTGGAAGGCAACATAGGCAATACAATTTTTTGATTTCGGGTAGAGGCGAACGGCATCGCGCAGTGCGACTCCTCTTTGGGGAACATTTTTTTAAATGACCATGCATGGCATTGTACCTCGCAAATATCGCCAACATTAAGAGGGGATAAACACAGCTTTGTCCGAGGTTCTCACCAGGATTCGAACTCGTTCAGCGTCATAGGCTACAATGGCACGAATTCGTTATCCGCATTCAGGGCGAAGTGTCCCCACCCTAAAAATATATAAGAGAGTTTAACTCTCTTAAAAGTGCAAGAGGGCGCAGCGGAGCGGGCCCTTTTTTGACTCTTAACTTTGGATACCCGCAACCTTGGCTGTATAGCAGCTACATCGAAAAATTTTCCGATTTGGATCAAATACTAATAAGTACACATCAATTTTCAATTGTGTGTAACAAAATATTTACCTTTTTGGTAGCTATATCTAAAAATAAACCGATCTGAACCATATACGACACAGATGTCGAAAAGCCTTACATAAGTCACTGTCCAAAATTTCTGCGAAATCTGACAATAAATGCGTCTTTTATGTGCCCAAGACCTTACATAGAGAGATCGGTCTATACGGCAGCTATATCAAAATCTGGACCGATTTGGGCCAAGTTGCAGAAAAATGTCGGAGAGCCTAACACAACTCATCGTCCCAAATTTTGTCAACATCGGGTAATAAATCCGCATTTTATGGGCCCAAGACCTTAAATCGAGAGATCGGTCTATATGGCAGCTATATTCAAATCTGAACCGATCTGAGCCAAATTGAAGAAGGATGTCGAAGGTCCTAACACAACTTACTGTCCCAAATTTCGGCGGAATCGGATAATAAATTCGACTTTTATGTGCCCAAGACCTTAAATGAAGAGATCGGCCAATATGGCAGCTATATCCAATTCTGAACCGGTCTGTCCCAAATTGAAGAAGGATCGGATAATAAATGCGCCATTTATGGGCCCAAGACCTTAAATCGAGAGATCGGTCTGTATGGCAGCTGTATCCAAATCTGAACCGATCGGGGCCAAATTGCGAGGGGCCAAACACAAATCACTTTCCCAAGTTTCGGCGAAATCGAACAATAAACGCGATTGTTATGTTCCCAAAACCTTAAATGAAGAGATCGATCCATATGACAGCTATATCCAAATCTGAACCAATCTGTTCCATATTACAGAAGTATGTCGAAGGGCTTAATACCACAAATTGTTCCAAATTTCGGCGACATCGGACAAAAAATACGCCTTTTATGGGCCCAAAACTTTAAATCGAGAGGTCGGTCTATATGACATCTATATCCAAATCTGAACCGATCTCTTTCATATTGCAGAAGTATATCGAAGGGCTTATCACCACAAACTGTTCCAAATTTCGGCGACATCGGACAATAAATGAGCCTTTTATGGGCGCAAGACCTTAAATTGAGAGATCGGTCTATATAGCAGCTATATTCAAATCTGGACCAATCGGGGTCAAATTGAAGACAGATGCCGAGGGGCCTAACACAACTCATTGCTCCAAATTTCAGCAAAATCGGGTAATAAATGTGGCTTTTATGGGCCTAAGACCCTAAATCGGAGGATCTGTCTATATGACATCTATATCCAAATCTGAACTGATCTCTTCCATATTGCAGAAGTATATCGAAGGGCTTAACACCACAAACTGTTACAAATTTCGGCGACATCGGACAATAAATGAGCGTTTTATGGGCGCAAGACCTTAAATCGAGAGATCGGTCTATATGACAGCTATATCCAAATCAGAACCGATCTGTTCCATATTGCAGAAGTATATTGAAGATCTTAACACCACATACTGTTTCAAATTTCGGCGACATCGGACAATAAATGCGCCTTTTATGGGCGCAAGACCTTAAATCGAAAGATCGGTCTATATGGTAGCTATATCCAAATCTGGACCGATCTGGGCCAAATTGAAGAAATATGTCGACTAGTTTAACACAACTCACTGTCCCAAATTTCTGCAAAATCGGTTAATAAATGTGGCTATTATGGGCCTAAGACCCAAATTCGGCCGATCGGTCTATATGGGGACTATATCAAGATATTGTCCGATATAGCCCATCTTCAAACTTAACCTGCTTATGGACGAAAAGAAAGAATCTGTGCAAAGTTTCAGCTCATTATCTCCATTTTTAAAGACTGTAGCGTGATTTCAACAGACAGACGGACGGACAGACGGACGGACGGACAGACGGACGGACAGACGGACGGACAGACTGACGGACAGACGGACGGACAGACGGACGGACAGACGGACGGACAGACGGACGGACAGACGGACGGACAGACGGACGGACAGACGGACGGACAGACGGACGGACAGACGGACGGACAGACGGACGGACAGACGGACGGACAGACGGACGGACAGACGGACGGACAGACGGACGGACAGACGGACGGACAGACGGACGGACAGACGGACGGACGGACAGACGGACGGACAGACGGACGGACAGACGGACGAACAGACGGGCGGACGGACAGACGGACGGACAGGCGGAAACAGACGGAGAATGTATATTCTTTATAGAGTCGGAAATGGATATTTCGATGTACGGCAAATGGTGGTGGGTATAAAAATAGTTCCCCTTTCCATCACTGATGTACCTAACAAAAATCTCTCAACACTGAGGCGCACAGCATCACTTTCGTTTTCAATGAGGCGTCACGTGCCAACACTGAAAAGCCACAGCGAAAGTAATCAACCACAAACACAAAGTAAGGTGTTCGTTCGAACGAATGCCCACCATCTATGTTCGCGGGGAATGGATGCAGCAAAGGCTGCGTTGTGCTATGCTGGTGTTTGCATCACCAAGCAAAGTTGCAAATGTTGCAAAATACTTCTTTGCATTGCCTCATTCGCCATGGCGTTGGCATGGAAACAATGACAATGACGACAACGTCGATGCTTTCCTTGGTCATGGTGTTGTAACTTAAGATATCGATCAGCTGTTGGGTCTTCTGTTCAGTTGCCTTTGTTGTTGGCTGGATGGTTGGTTGGTTTGTCTCTCTGTTTGTTTGTTTTGCCGATATTACTTCTCCATGATGTACCATTCCGCATTATTAACTCTTTTTGACATATGAGTGAGTGAGTGAGTGAGTGTGTCGTTGTTGTTTTTTCCTACTCTCTCATGAACTGGAGGTCGATGCGTCTATTTGTCTTTTGTCATGGTTGTTTATTTTTAGAGTTTCTCGAACTCTATGGCCAATCTTGAGCGTAAGTCTCGTGTTTTTAAGTCCGCCCGTCCTTCAGTCTGTTGGTCTGAAATACAATGCCAATGTCAAGATAGTAATCATCCATACTCCCATATTTCCCCAATGTGTGGATGAATGGATAGACGGATGGATGGATGGTTGGATGAGTGGTAATTAAGATCTTTACATTCCTGTACTACTATTGCGAAATACTCTGTCTTCGATTACATGAATTCAAACTTACAGTGGCAGTAAAGAGATGTCTGTGAGGAAACTGCAAGGTACACCGACAGTTTGTGGGAGGGACAAAAGCTACTCAATCAAACATTTCAGACTGTAGTAGACATTGTGTGGTCAAGGTCAAGTCGAAAGTGCAAACTGTCATTAATAAAATATAACAGGAAGATTTACTCATGGGTAACGTGGCGAATCGTGTCTCTTTTTATGCCCATCACCGAAGGATGGGAGTATATTCATTTTGTCATTCCGTTTGCAACACATATCCAATTCCGACCATATTAAATATGTTTAGTCTTGATAGTCGTAAAAATCTAAGACGATCTAGAGATGTATGTCCGTCTGGCCCCATAGTAAAAATATATTTCTATTATTTTCTCAAAAGACAAAATTTTAATGAAATTTTCTCTAAACACAAAATTTTAATGGAATTTTCTCTAAACAGAAAATTTGAATGAAATTTTCTCCAAAGACAAAATTTCCACCAAAAATGTTTTTAAAGAAAAAATTTGAACTAAGCTAAGGCCACACTCGAATTATTTTTTTTAAAGACAAAATTTCAATGAAATTTTTCTTAAGACAAAATTGCCAAAAAAAAATCTAAAGACAAAATTGTAGTGAAATTTTCTCTAAAGACAAAAAATTTGGCCCAGATGGGCCTCCATTAAAAAAAAAATTCTCTAGGAAAATTTCAAGGAAACTCATAAGCCAGTTATCGGCTAATTGTGCGCTCTAGATACTAACAAGTAAAAGCGTGTTAAGTTCGGCCGAGCCGAATCTTATGAACCCTCCACCATGGATCGCATTTGTCGAGTTATTTGCGCCGTATCTCTTTTTAAGCAAACAAAGAATAATGGATAAGAATTGCTATGCTATTGGAGATATATCAAGTTATGGCCCGATTTAGGCCATAAGTGAACTGAATGTTGAAGATCATAGTAGAAGTAATTGGGTAATATTTCAGTCCATTCGGATAATAATTGCGCCTTGTAGGGCCTCAAGAAGCATAATCGGTATATCGGTTTATATGGGAGCTGTATCAGGCTATAGATCGATTAAGATCATATTGGACATGCACATTGAAAATTATGGGGGAAGACGTTGTACAAAATCTCAGCCAAATCGGATAAAAATTACGCCCTCTAGAGCCTCAAGAAGTCAAGACCCCAGATCGGTTTATATGACAACTATATTAGTTTATGAATCGATTTAGACCATAATTGGCACAGTTATTGGAAACCATAACAAAATACCTCGTGCAAAATTTCAGCCAAATCGTATAAAAATTGCGCCCTCTAGTGGCTCAAGAAGTCAAGAACCCAGATCGGTTTATAAGGCAGCTATATCAAAACATGGACCGATATGGGCCATTTACAATTCCAACCGACCTACAGCAATAAGAAGTATTTGTGCAAAATTTCAAGCGGCTAGCTTTACTCCTTCGAAAGTTAGCTTGCTTTCAACAGAAAGACGGACGTACATGTCTAGATCGACTTCAAATATCACGACGACCAAGATTATATACACTTTATAAGGCCTCAGACGTATATTTCGAGGAGTTACAAACAGAATGACGGAATTAGTATACATCTATCCTGTATTGGAAGGTATTAAAAAAGTAACTTTGAAGAAGAAAATCTAAGTTAGAAATTCCGTGCTACTTACAACATCCTTAATTGTTTTCCATGCCACGCATCTAAGTTGGCTCAAGTCTGGTATTACATCCCCTGTGGCGGTATCTGTTAGACGCGAAAGCCGGCAGTGACAAAGGAAATGCTCCAATGTCTCATCATCTTCCCCCACATGCCCTACACATGCTATCACTTACTGCACCGATTTTACATAAGTGAGCTCGTAGTCCTATGTTTCCAGCTATGATACCGAGATACATACTGACCTTCTTCTTGCTTCCTTTCAGTAATAGGCTCGTCTTCTCACAATCTGGGTCTTCCCATAGACTTTTCGCCGTCCCACCGACCGTTTCGTTAATCCACACGGTTGCATGCACATTCGTCGCCCACTCCTTTAACTCGGACTGCGTCGACCCGAAAGGCTTCGGATTAACCAAGTTTATTGCCGGCAGTTCTCTGGCCTTCACCTCCAAATTGTCTGCCCTTTCATTACCCCCTTACTCCGTTATGGCCCGGTGGATTTTGCCAAACGATGCGGATTTTGCCATCCTCAGAGAAGACGTTAATCTCCTTCTTACACTGCAACCCCGTTCGTGACCTTACCGTCCTGGTTGTTATTGCCCTTATGGCAATTTTACTGTCGGTAAAGATGTTCACAATCGACGTCCTCGCGTTAGCACTACACTACTTCACGCATTCCGGGATCGAATGGATCTCCGCCAGCAGGACCGTATTATGGTCAGGCAGTCTAAAACAGATCTCAGTCCCTGGGTTCTCAACGTAAACCACCAGGCCCACTTTGTCCTCTAGCTTTGTTGTTACTGCCCTTATGGCAATTTTACTCTCGGTGGAGATGTTCACAACCTACGACCTTGCGTTAGCACAACACCACTTCATGAATTCCGGGATCGCCCGGATCTCCGCCTGCAGAACCGTATTATGGTCAGGCAGTCTAAAACAGATCTAAGTCCCTGGTTTCTCAATGTTAACCCCCAGGCCCACTTTGGCCTCTTGCTTCGATCCATCCGTGTAATATGATCTTCCAGATGGCAATACTAGGGTTCTGTCAATCTAAGACTGTGCCGATGGCAGCAATGCCTCGCACTCGACTTCAAGGATCATCTCATAGTGCCCGTCTACATAGTGCCCAACATCTGTGAGCCTTCTCAGTACACTCCTGAATGTGACAATTCCCATTTCAGTTTCCTGTCCAAGATCACACCTAAGTATTTAACATTGTCAGATATCGAAATCGTCTTATTGAGGAAACATGGTGCGTTAAATTGGCCCACCTTCGTCTTCCTCGTGAACAGGCATATTTCAGTCTTCTCTAGGTTAACATTGAGACCTCTGGGTGTAGCCCAGTCATATGCCATATGCAAGACCCTTTCGGCCCTTCTGCATAGCTCGTTCGTTTCCTTACCCCTTAGTACGCAGACGATGTTATAATACTGACTGAGGATGCTGACTGAGCGTTAGCATCCTCGTCAGTCGACTGAGCGTAGCTCCTCAGTCAGCATCCGTAATAGGTCATTTATGGTGGTCCCCCATAGGAGTGACGTTTAAATGCCCCCCTGTGGCTTGCACTGTGCCACTTTCTCCCTTATATTTATGCCATGAGACACACAATTTATCCACCTGTTCCTTAGCATTTGGTTTATCCAGTCTCTTAGGACCGGATCCACCCGGTACTGGTCTAAGGATTGGATCAGTGTGTCGCTCCGCACATTGTTAAAAGCCCCCTCGATGTCAATGCATACCGCCTGTGTTTACGTTATGGCATCGAACGATGCATCTATTTTATGCACAACCTCGTGCAGGGCAGTCTCCACCAACCTTCCCTTGACAAAGGCATGCTGTTTGTATTTGAGCAGTTCGCTGGATGTCCTATTCTTTATCATGGTGTGCACAATGCGTTCCATGGTTTTGAGTAGAAAGGACGTAGGGTTTATGGGTTTTTAGGCCTTTGGTGTCGCATAACTTACCTTGTCGGGCTTGGGTATAAACACCACCCTTGCCTCTTGCCAGGCTTTCGAAGTATATGCAAGTTCTGGGCACGCTGTGAAAATTTTGGCCAGACGAGGCGCCAGATAGGTGTTTCTTTCTGTAGTAACGCCGGAAATATTCCATCAGGTCCGGGTGACTTAAATGGTTCAGTTATTATAAACCTTCCGTTATTATAAACCTTCGATCAACGTCATTATTCCCAGATTCCGGTGTCTCCGTGAGTCCCTTCGTATCCTGGGTTTTCATGTCCTCCGTTGTCTCTGCTTTCACTCCCATGTCGTCTACTAAAGTTTCAGTTTGAACATGAATTTTTGAGAGAAACTTTTTTATCTTGGAGGCGTCATTAACGCTATGGACCTGTTCGCAGAAAAGCTTCCAGGAGGCACGTTTTGCCACTCTGGTAGTCTTATTGTATTCCTTGAGGCGTGTCTAATACACATCCCAATAAATTTCCGCTTTTTTAAGACGTGCTCTGTTAAAAAGTCTGCGGACCTCTTTCCCAATATTGCGAATCTCCCCGGTCATCCAGGGTTTTTCTTGGGCTGATTTCCATTCCCGAAGAGGACAACTATCTTCGAAGGACCCCACCAGTGTAGTCCTAATCCTGTTGACATTCTGGTTAATCTCTTCTATGCAATCTAAATTATCTTGCCCAAGTCTTCTTTTGAGTAGCCTTCAGAATTTTGTCCAGTTGGTTTTCAACTTATTGCGGAAGCTTATCGGATTTGGCGCTGTCCGTGTTATTCTAAGCCTAATGTAGCGATGGTCAGAGAAAGAGTGTTCCATGTAGACGCACCTTCCAATCCTGAACCTCATCGATCAGATTTTCTGAACATATCGTCACAACTAATACCTGATCTCTAATCCAATCAGGTGTTACCAATTTTAAATGTCTGGGCCCTTCCCCCTTAGATCTTAAGTATGACTCTGGCCCTTCCCCCTTAAGATCTAAACACTTTTGCATCCGTTTGAACCATTCGTCGAAGCACTTTTGCCACTTTGATTGACGTATCTCCAAAACATGCTTTCTGAACGCATCAACCGCTTCTTCAGGTGTCGTAAAACGTTTACCTCTCATTTTATTTTTTACGCACGGAAATGAAAAGAAGTCATTCGTCAAATGTTCATGCAATATTGAATGTAAGCTGGTCCCACTAATGCCTTAAGTTGTCTCAATCTCACGGTATGAGGATCTTGGAATATCAGTTGGAACACAGCATCAATGGTTTTTGGAACAACAACTGATTTTGGACGACCTTCACTAAAATCGTCTTGAAGTGAACTGCGACCTCGGTTGAATTCACCATACCATCGATACACACTGGTCCTTGATGGAGCTTCTTTACCAAAAATTGAATTACGTTCGTCGATGCACTGTTGTTGAGTTAATCCAAGTCGAAAGTTGTAAAAAATAATCGCACGAAAATGTTCACGATTTGATTCCATTTTTTGGGTGAGATGAATTTTTGAAGTTACTGTAAACAACGCAAATAGCGCTCGTATGTCAAAACGTTTTGAGTACGTATAACTTCATAAATGTCAAGCTATACGATAAAGCTGTCATTTGGCAGATTGCAACACAAGGGTTGTCCAATCTCGAAATATAAAAGGCAACCCTCGTATAAGATGCTGTCCGCTCTTTTACTTGTTTCTACTGTATGACTGAACAATTGTCCGTTTTTCAGTACATTTACAGTCGTTAATGCCTTGTATACAAACTTTTCAAATTCACTGTACTAAAATTACCTTGAGGCGTGTGAATTAGTTCCAGCACTTTCATTAACTCTGATCGAATATTTGCGCAAACACCTCCCCAATGCAGCCATAGCAACCACCTTCATTGCATTGCATTTTCAACCTTGCCTGTCGTTGGTGATGCAATATTTGTTTGTTTACTTTCATTGCAGCGGATATTAAATGCTTTAAGCAAACAAATAAATCTAAATGATGGCACTATCATCTCTGACCGATCTACACAACAACACTGCAGATTAAAACATTTACCAGGCCCCGGACTTCAACAAAAAACGAAAACCATAAGAAGACATCATACAATCAAGTGCATACAATTTTCCACAGCTACCAAAGTTTATGGGTAATCGTTGCAGCCATGACATGATTGGCGTTTAAGTTATTTTATCGTTGTCCGAGAAAACAATTTCCAAATTGATGATAACTGTGAACGCCTTCAAAATATGAATTACCGAGGCTTATTATTGATTTAACTTCCCAGCGGACATTGTCTGCCTCCCCGGCCGCCTACATGCACGCTCATGGGGTAAAGTTTCAAAAAATTTAATCAGTTTTAGTGATCGGTCTGTCGTCGCAGCAAGCTGCCACGGCAGAGTCAAGGTCTTTTCCAAATCCACTTGCTCACATGCCGCCATCCCACCTTCCAACCGACCATCGATTTCTGCTTCAATACCATGCTGAAGTTTTTCCTTTCTTCATTGCTCGCCCAGCTGTCGACGAAATGCATTGGCCTGCAGTGACTTCTTTGGCATTGACTTTATGGTGTTGTGTCTTTTTTTTTGCCTTCTTTTGGAATCCATAATTTTTGATTTTTTTGTCTTTTTGCATCTGCAACGTTTCTTTGAAGGCGGTATTGATTACAAACAGCGCTTACATCATTGTATTGTAAGAGAAGAGCCTTAGCGCCATCATTCCCCTTTAATGGCTATGGGTATGCCGTAGCTGCAATTAGCACGTGATTCAATCACTTCCGTTCATCTGCTGCCATTGCTGTTGCCGCTTCGTTCCTTTGCAATAAACTTTTTGAATTAATTGCTTAAGGCGAACTCTGGTCCTGCATTATGGCAACGAAAAGGGAAATATTGAGGAAATATAAAAAAAGGGGGAAATTTTTATACTCACTTTGTCCTAACGTTTGTAACAAATCAAAGCATACATCTAGGATCCCGTGAAGTACATCTGTATTCATGATCCTCTTTAAATACTAAGGCTATGTGACCATGTCCGTCTATCTTGTCTGTCTGTCTATGGAAATCACGATACAGTTATTATACCCTCCACCATAGGATGAGGGTATACTAATTTCGACACTCTTTTTGTAATACCTCGAAATATGCGTCTGAGACCCCATAAGGTCATGACATACTAAGTCGATCTAGCCATGTCCGTCCGTCTGTCTGTCCGTCTGTCTGTCGAAAGCACGCTAACTTTCGAAGGACTAAAGCTAGCCGCTTGAAATTTTTCACAAATACTCTTTATTAGTGTAGGTCGGTTGGGATTGTAAATGGGCCACATCAGTCCATGTTTTGATATAGCTGCCATATAAACCGATCATGGGATTTGATTTCTTGAGCCTCTAGAGGGCGCAATTCTCATCCGATTTGGCTGAAATTTTGCACGCGGTGTTTTGGTATCACTTACAACAACTGTGTTAAGTATGGTTCAAATCGGTCCATAACCTGATATAGCTGCCATATAAACCGATTTGTGGTGTTGACTTCTTGAGCCTCTAGAGGGCGCAATTCTCGTTCGATTTGTTTGAAATTTTGCTTGAGGTGTTTTGGTATCACTTACAATAACTGTGCTAAATATGGTTGAAATCATTCCATAATCTGATATAGCTGCCATATAAACCGATTTGTGGTCTGACTTCTTGAACCTCTAGAAGGCGCTTTTCTCGTCCGATTTGACTGAAATTTTACACGCGGTGTTTTGGTATCACTTACAACATCTGTGCTAATAATGGTCTAAATCGGTTCATAACATGATATAGGTGCCATATAAACCGATTTGTGGTCTTGACTTCTTGAGTCTCTAGAGGGCGCAATTGTCATCCGATCTGACTGCAATTTTGCACGCGGTGTTTTTGTATTACTTCCAACAACTGTGTTAATAATAGTCTAAACCGTATCATAACCTGATATAGCTGTCATATAAACCGATCTTGGATCATGACTTCTTGAACCGTTAGAGGGTGCAATTCTAATCAGAGATGGGTGAAATTTTGCACGTGATTTTTTGGTATGATTTCCAACAACTTCACCTAGTATGGCATGAATCGGAACATAACCTGATATACCTGCCATACAAACTGATCTGGGATCTTGACTTTTTCAGCCTCTAGAGGGCGCAATTGTCTTCCAATTTGGCACAAGTTTTGTGTTGTGACCTTCAACATACATGCCTAATATGGTCTGAATCGATCAATATCTTGATACAGCTCCCACCTAAACCTGTCTCCTGGCTTTGCTTCTTGAGCCCCTACAAGGCACAATTCTTATCTGAATAAACTGAAATATCACACAATGGCTTCTACAATGTTCATCATTCATTTATGGTCCGAATCGGGCTACAACTTGATAAAGCTCCAATAGCATAACAGTTCGTATTCAAAATTCTTTGTTTGCCTAAAAAGAGATACCGCGCATAGAACTCGACAGATGCGATTCATAGTGGAGGGTATATAAGATTCGGCCCGGCCGAACTTAGCACGCTCTTACTTGCTGCCATATAGACCGATCTCTCGATTTAAGGTATTCGGCCAATAAAAGCCGCATTTATTGTCCGATTTCACCAAAGTTTGGGACAGTGAGTTGTGTTAGACCCTTCGACGTCCTTCTTCATTTTGGCCTAGATCGGTCCAGATTTGCTCTCGATAGCTCCCGATTTGAGGTTTTGGGCCAATAAAAGGCGCATTTATTGTTCGATTCCGCCGAATTTTGGGACAGTGAGATAAGTTGAGCCCCTTGATATACTTTTGTAATATGGCACAGATCGGTCCAGATTTGGATATAGCTACCATATAGACCAATCTCTCGATTTAAGGTTTTGAGGCCATAAAAGGCGCATTTATTGTCCGATGTCGCCGAAATTTGGGACAGCAAGTTGTGTTAGGCCTTCGAAATTATTCTTAAATTTGGCCTAGATCGGTCTAGATTTGGATATAGCTGCCATATAACCGATCTCTCGATTTGAGGTCTTGGGTCCATAAAAGGCGCATTTATTGTCCGATGTCACCGAAATTTGGGACAGTGAGTTGTGTTAGGCTCTTCGACATTTTTCTGCAACTGGTCCCAAATCGGTTCAGATTTGGATATAGCTGCTATATAGACCGATATCTCGATTTAAAGCCTTTGCCCTATAAGAGGCGCATTTATAATCCGATTGCACAGAAATTTGACACAGTGATTTGTGTTAGGTTTTTGGACATCCGTGTCGTATATGGTTCAGATCGGTTTATTTTTAGATATAGTTAGAAAAAAGACCAATATTTTGTTATACACAATTGAACAACGACTTGTACTTATAAGTATTTGGTCCAAATCGGAACATAATTCGATATATTGGGATGCCCAAAAAGTAATTGCGGATTTTTTAAAAGAAAGTGAATGCATTTTTAATAAAACTTAGAATGAACTTTAATCAAATATACTTTTTTTTACACTTTTTTTCTAAAGCAAGCTAAAAGTAACAGCTAAAAACTGACAGAAGAAAGAATGCAATTACAGAGTCACAAGCTGTGAAAAAATTTGTCATCGCCGACTATATGAAAAATCCGCAATTACTTTTTGGGCAACCCATAGCTGCTTTGGTGCATAAGGTATGCATTTTTTACCGGATTTTGACGAACGCCTTTTTCCTTGTTTTCTGATGGTCCTGCCAGGATTCGAACTCTGGAGTTCAGCGTCGTTGGTGGAAATGCTAATCTCAGCACTACGGTGGCCAGCTACATCTAATGCCCCTGTGAGACTAAGCGACCTTTCTCTTCGGTAATATGGCGGCTACGGATACTGTGTTATCCTTGATACAATCTCCGATGTTCCAGGCACTATGGATAGCAACCTACCTGGACCTGCTTTTTGATAAGAAGTACTATACCACTAATCCTGATAGAACCGATTGGAACTACAATATCCCTGGTAGCAGAAGTTACATAAACTTCTATACGGATGGTTCCAAAGTAAACGACCAGATGGGCTTTGAGATGTACTCTAAAGATCTAGAATTGGTCATATCGTAAAGATTACCCGTCCACTGTAGTGTGTATCAAACAGAGATCCTTGCATTAAAGGAAGTGGTGGAATGGCTAATATACAGGGTGGCTGATGAATATTGCTACAATGATGAATATTGCTACATTTTTTTTTCGGTGTATGGAATACATTTTTCTTTTATTCATGTTAAATTAAATTATTAAATTAATTATTAAATTATTATTAATTAAATTAATTAATTAATTAATTAAATTAATTATTAAATTATTATTATTAAATAGAAAAAAAGTTATTACATTTTTTTTTGGTAGCGGCTTTCATCAGCCACCCTGTATAATGTCATTACGACGATTGGTATAAATATCTTCTAAGACAGCCAGGCAGCCATTAAATCACTGGAGAACGTATTTCTGAACACCAAAAAGGACCCTCGATTGTCGCAGATCTCTCAACGAGATGGCTGAACTGTTAAAAATTCATCTGTTTTTGAGACGTCTGCGACAGTCGAGCAAGGTTTTGCATTCAGAATTACATTCTCCAGGGATTTAATGACTGCCTGCCAGTCTGAGAAGATAGTAATGCCAATCGTTGTTATGACTTTACATCTTAGCCATTCATCCACTTCTGGAATTGGAAGGATCTGCATACTGCAGTTGTCGGGTAACCATAACGATATGACCAGTCCAAGTTCTTCGGAGCACAACACAAAACCCACTTAGTTGTCTAGCTTGGGACCATCCGTATAAAGTCTTTGTACCTTCTGTTACCATAATGCAAATTTTGCCCATGAACATTCCACTAAGGAACAGGGGCAAACTTCTCACATTGTATAAAGTATAACACAGTGTCGGTAGACGTCACATGACCAATAAGAACGGTGCCTTAGCCTCACAGCAGTGGTAGCAGCAGTTTGTCCCGCCACAATGTCCAGATGCATTAGGTGTAACATTAAATTCAGTGCATTAGATGGAGTCATCCTCTGTGTGGCTGTGATGAACAAACAAGCCACCCTTTGGAGTTTTGAACAGTTGGTGGACTTTTGTAGCGCCGTCCACCAGACCACTACACCATATGGTATTATAAGTCTGACAACTAACGCATATTCCCAGTATATTACACGCGGTTTTAACCCCCAACTTTTGCCTATGCAGGTGTATAGGGCAATAGTTGCTTTTCTTGCCCATTCCAAAATGTTGGATTTGGAGTTCAATTTCCTTTCCTACATAATACCAAAGTATTTCCCCGGCACGGGCAGACTTTGATCATTACACGGTTTGGAACTCTCAATTCCGATTTGTGTGGTGTTCATTATCATTATGAGGAGATCAGCTGAGAGCTACCGGGCGCGTCCACAGGATGCGGATAGTGGGATGCTCAATATACAGGGTAGCTGCAACTGCAGTTACGGACAATTAGCGGTATCGTGTGGAGAGGCTCAGTGAGAGGCCGGCCGGCACCGGCTCTTGATTAAATATTGAGTGCCTTTGAAATGCGATACGACAAGGCGATTTATTGGCGCCTTTAAATAACCAATGGACATAACGTTCCCTCGTCGATCGGTCCTATCGACCAGAACGAGCTTGCTCACCTATAGAACTTGACGAAGATCGCCACCTCCACATACGAATGTGGTTACAACAACAACAACCAAAGTATGTTGCTCTTTAAGGTGAAACTTTTAACTAAGCACGCTAACTTTCCAAGAGGTGAAGGTAGGCAGTCCGATGGAAAGATCAAGTGGTGGGAGACACCTCGAAACTTGGTGTCAGAGATTTTAGAATGAGCGCAGAAGATCGAGGCGCTTGGAACGCTATTCTACGTTCGGCTAGTGGGAGAAATATTCTTTCATAGCCAATTAAAGTAAGTAAAGAAGGTAGGCAGTTGCAAAAATGCAAAAATACTTCCTATTAGTTTAGGTTGATTGGGATTGTCTACGGGTCATATCGGTCATTGTTTTGATCTAGCTCCCATATAAAGCGATCTCGGATCTTGACTTCGTGAACCTTTAGAAGGTAGAACTCTTATCCGATTTCGCTGAAATTTCGTACTATGACGTTTTCTATGATGTTCAACAGATGTGCCAAGTATGGTTCGCATCGTTTCAAAAACTGATATAACTTCTCACCACTATACTTCTTGAGCCTCTAGAGGGGGCAATTCTCATTCGGTGACAATTCTCATTAATTTGATCAGAGTAACTTCTCTTATGACTTCCAACATATGTGTCAAGTCTAACTAACTTCTAACTTCTACTAACTTCTACTATGACTACAATGGTTAAAATCGGTGCACCATAACCTGATAAAGCTCCCATGTAAACCGATCTCCCGATTTTACTTCTTGAGCCCCTGGAGGTCACAATTCTTATCCTATTTGGCTAACATTTTGCACGATGATTTCTACTATGGTTTTCAACATCCAAACCAAGTATTCCCCGAATCGGTCTAAAACCTGATATAGCTCCAATACCATAGCAATTCCTATCCATTATCTTTTGTTTGTTTATAAAGCGATACCGAGCAAAGAACATGACAAATACGATTCATGGTAGAGGGTATATAAGATTCTGCCCGGCCGAACTTGGCACGCTTTTACTTGCTTTATTTTCCCCATGAACAATCCATTAAGGAACAGGGGCCGGCTTCTCACTCAATGATAAGGGGCCTCCTTTTTATAGCGAATTCTGACCCGCAACTCTTTGGAGAGAATTTTCTACATGGCATAGTACCTCACAAATGTTGCTCTATGTTTTGAATACCTTCCGTGGTGCGTATAAAAACAAGGAATCGCAATCAGTCCCAAGGAATCGCAATCAGCCCCACAATTATGCTCTCGGTATCATCCAATCTATAATACTTGATATTTGCCCTTGATTTAAACTCCAATAAACCTTAATGTGAACTTACAACATTTAAATAAACCCTTTCCTATGTTTCAAATATTAGTTTACAAATAAAAAATCAAATTTTAATTTTAGCTCCCATGGCAAATCATGTAAAATTCGAATATGTTGCAAGCCGCTACATACCATAATTAACATCGTCTAATAGAAAATAAATGCACTATTAATTTATCCACACCTACAACACATGCAGCATGTTAACAACAAAAAGCAGAAAAGTAGGAAAACAATGAACAACAACACGAAAAACATTCGTATCTGTCCAAATTGCATCCGCATGCAATCATAAAACTAAACAAGCTCTCGATGGCCAAACAAACAAGCCAGCGACACGAAACATTGCAGCATAGCCATGCTTTATGCTGCTGCACTAGTCTTCATAACCATGGGCTACCCTAATGGATGAATGTGTGTTCCATGGTGCTATGTACTTCCCTGTTGGCCGTTAACGATTAAAACCTGCTGCTGCTGCTGCTGATGTTAACCTCAGTCATCACCACCACCACCAACACTGAAGCACCCATGCACCATGTGGCTTAAGATGCCGCTTACGTTTTGGACTTTTGTATTTTTTGCTAGCGATACGGGAAAATATGGGATTACCGATGGAATTGCATGGCATGGATGCAGCTTTAAAAGTGCCATTAAGCCAAAAAACAAAACAACTACAACAAACACTCTTACCTAGATTCACCCCATCTGGAAAAAGTCCAAAGCTTCAAATCGAGGTTTACGATCAACAGCATCTTTTGGGGATTCTCTGCAACACCATATGAGTGATACACAGTGGTTGGAGAAAAGAAATAAGCAGCAGTTCGATAAAAAACAAGAAAGGACTGGCTAAAGACGGGCGAATCCGATCTTTTGATACGTTTAGGCAATACATATATATGGGAGCTATATCTAAATCTGAACAGATGAAAGGTACTAGTGATCAGAGAAGACATAAGACTAATTGACCAATTTTGTGTGGATCGGTTAACAAATGACCAAATTATTGCAATATTAGACAAAATCGTACGAAACTATATCCAAATCCAAACAGATTTTAAATGAAATCGGCATACGTTGTTGTAATCATAGAAAAAGACATTGTGCAAAATTTAGAGATAATCCGTAAAGAAATACGCTGACAAAAGTTCTAAAAGTGAAATCGGCTGAGATATATAGATGGCGGCTATATCTGAATATAAACCGATTTCTATAAAATTGAACAGCAATGCCAAGAGTCGCAAGGGAATCCTTTCTGCCAAATTTCATGTGAATCGGTTAACAAATGACCACGGTATTGCACTATTAGTTCAAATCGGGCGAATATATATACGAGCGCTCTATTCAAAACTGAACAGATTTCAACCAATATTCGCACGTTTTATGGTAGTCGTAGAAGAAAGCGTAGTTCAAAGTTTTGAAAAGATCGGTTAATATATGCGTTTGCCAAAGCTCTAGAAGTTTAAACCGGACAATAGATGTATATGGGAGCTATATCTTTATCCGAACCGATTTCTATTAAATTAAAAAAAAAAAAAAAATGTCGAGACTCATAAGAGACTCCCTAGTGCCAAATTTCGTGAGAATCGGTTCATAAATGACGATACTATTGTAGTATTAGTCCATATCGGACGAGCATATATATGGGATCTATATCCAAATCTGAACCATTTTTGTTCAATTTCTTCGTCTCCAAAACAAAAAACAAGTAAGAGAGTGCTAAGTTCGGCTGGGCCGAATCTTTAATACCCTCCACCATGGATCGCATTTGTCGAGATATTTTCCCGGGATCTCTTCTTAGGCAAAAAAAGGAAAAAAGAAAAGATTTGCTATGCTATTCGAGCTATATCAAGATATGGTCCGATTTGGACCACAATTGAATAGAATGTTGGAGACCATAGTGGAAGTCATTTTGTAACTTTCAGGCAGTTGGAATGAGAATTGCGCCCTTTAGGGGCTCAAGAAGTAAAATAGTGAGATCGGTTTATATGGGAGCTGTATTAGGCTATAGACCGCTTCAGACTATGTATGACATGTATGTTGATGGTCATCGGAGAAGCCGTTGTACAAAATTTCAGCAAAATCGGATTATAATGGCAGCTATATCAGGTTTATATGGCAGCTATATCAGGTTATGAACCCATTCGAACCCTACTTGTCACAGTTGTTGAAAGTCATAATAAAATACGTCATGCTAAATTTCAGCCAAATCGGATAGTAATTGCTCCCTCTAGAAGCTGAAGAAGTCAAGTCCCCAGTCAAGTCCCATATTGGATTATGTGACAGCTATATCAGGTTATGAACCGATTTGAACCATACTTGGCACAGTTGTTGGATATCATAACAAAAAAATTCGTGCAAAATTGCATTCAAATCTGATAAGAATTGCGACCTCTATTGGGTCAAGAAGTCAAGACCCCAGATCGGTTTATATGACAGCCATATCAGGTTATAGATTGATTTGAACCATACTTGGTTGGAGTGATACCAAAACACCGCGTGCAAAATTTCAGCCAAATCGGGTAATAATTACGGCCTCCAGAGGCTCAAGAAGTAAAATCGGGATATCGGTTTATATGACAGCCCATTTACAATCCCAACCACAGTAGCACAGTTGTTGGTAGTTAGAACAAAACACTTCATGCGACATTTCAGCCTAATTGAATAATATTTGCGCCCTCTAGCGGCTCATGCAGTCAAGATTCGAGATCGGGCAAAACACTTTATGCAAAATTTCAGCCCAATCGGATAGGAATTGCGCCCTCTAGAAACTCATGAAGTCAATATCCAAGTTTGGTTATAGGGCAACTATATCAAAATTGGTTATAGAGCAGCAATTCAAATGGAGGCCACCGTATCGCGGATGTAAGCATATCCGCCTATGACGCTGAACACCTGGGTTCGAATCCTAGCAGGTACATCAGAAAATTTTTTAGCTGTGGTTATCCCCTCCTAATGCTGGTGACATTTGTGAGGTACTTTGCCATGTAAAAACTTCTCCCCAAAGAGGTGTCGCTCTGCGGCACGCCATTCGGACTCGGCTATAAAAAGGAGGTCTCCTATCATTGAGTGCAAAATGAAATCGGACAATACTCATTGATTTGTGAGAAGATTTCCCCAGTTTCTTAATGGAATGTTCATGGGCAAATTTGCAAAATCAAAAAAATAGACTCATTCTACTAAGCTCGAGATAACTATGAGCATCACACGGGCTGGAATTTTGAGCTTCAATCTGTGTATTGTTCTTAGTTATCATGAGAAGCTTAGCTGGGAGCTTCCGGTACACCCAAAAGTTGCAGATAGTGAAATGCTTCATATGGAGTAGCGCCAACTGCAGTCGTGGACAATCAGCGGTATCGAATGGATAGTCTCAGTCTGTGAGAGTCGGTGCCACCCGGCCTCTTGCTTAAATACTGACTGCCTATAATGCGATGCGATACGACAAGGCGATGTATTGGCGCCTTTAAATAGCCAGTGGCCATTATATTCACTCAACGATCGGTCGTATTGACCGGAACGAGTTTGTTCATTTATAAGAGCTTGATGAGGATCGCCACCTCCACATGCAAATGTGGCTACAATAACAAGAGCAACAACATAAATTGTTTTGGCCCATTTATTTACAATTAAAACCTACCTTCACTAATAAGAAGAACTTATTTGTGACCGTCATGAATTTCTAAGTCGATTTAGCCACGTCCGTTCGCCTATCTGTCGTAAGCTCGCAAAGCTTCAAAGGCAAACAAATTTGGCAAAAAAAAGTTGGATGTATCTTTGAAGAAGTACGGTCCAATGATGCCACCAGCCCATAATCCGCACCAAAATGTGACTTTTTATACCCTCCGCCATAGGATGGGGGTATACTAATTTCGTCGATCTAGGCATATCCGTCCGTCTGTCTGAAAGCACGCTAACTTTCGAAGAAGTAAACCTAGACACTTGACATTTTGCAGAAACACTTCCTATTAGTGTAGGTCGGTAGAGATTTTAAATGGGTCAAATCTTTCCAAGTTTTGAAATAACTGTCATATAAACCGATCTCTCGATTTTACCCTTTGAGCCTAGAGGGTGCAATTCCTATTCGATATGGCTTACATTTTTCACATTGTGGTTTGCTATGACTTCCAACGATCCTGCCAAGTAAAGTTCAAATCGTTTCATAACCTGATATAGCTACCATAGAAACCAATCTCCCGATTAGACTTTTTGAGCTTTTTCAACTTAAATCCTAAATCCGTTACTACATTTTCATCTCCCACAATTTGACTTCTGAACACACTGTGCGAAAGCCAGCACGTATATCGGACAATGGCAATGAAAACGAAAGTGATCAGGGGTACAAGTTGTGGTAGGAAAAAGTAGGCAGGCACAGTCTGCAATCATCTCGAACACCTTCTCTTTCAATGGCAGCAGAGGTAGACAATAAAACTGCAACTACAACATCAACAACAACAATAGTGGCACGTACCACAATCTAAGCTCGAGTGCAAAGCGCCGATGAAGTGAAGAAAGAAAACAAAAACACCAAAGAAACATGAATGGTGAACTTAGATGCCGAAGCGGATGATGTTGGTTCCATGTTGCAGGTTGGTTGCGGCAGTGTATGGCATCAGCAGCAGTATGGAATTACGTTAAAAACGTTACGTTATAAGCCAAACTTAGGCTTCTTGGTTGGCGATAGTGGTGGCGGTGGTGGTGGTGATGATGGCTCTGTGTCGCGTAATAATGCTTTGCAAGAGGCATGCAACAAAGGGGCTCAGCTGTTTCATTGTTGTTTGCCATTCGCGGCTCTATGAATTAATGTCTGTCCGTCAGTTAGTCTGTTTGTTTGATTGCCTTCTCAATGTATGTTGGATTATTTGGGTTCTGTTGTTGTTGTTTTCTTTTTCTTCTTCATCTCCCATAAAAGTTATTGTTGTTTTTTGTTTTTATTTTATTTTTTTAGTTTTTTTTTTTCTTAATTTTTTTGTTTTATTTCATAGTAGCAGCAGCTCACTGTACTCAGTAACCACAGCACCAAACAAAACGCTGTAGTTCAAAATTGTAATCATATTCCGGAGTTTGTTACAGTTGCCCACCATCTGTCGTCGCGTAAACAACGGTATTCGTAGTGAACTCAAACGGTTGAGAGTCTTGAACCGCCGCGCATGCGTTGCAAATCCTAAAATTTGCCAACGGATATAACACAACAAATTATTTTTCCCTGTCGCCTAAGACTATGAACAAAGAAAAATCGCCACAAGGACTGTTGCAGTGCAGAAAGTGAAGGTGTTTAATTTGTATGCCCTCGCGCGATCATAAATAATGCCAAAAACAAGCCTTTAAGGCCACCGCAAATATGAACTTGAAAAATATCGAATGACTAAAATTCCAAGCAAAGATAGGACGGAGTTAACAATGTGAAGAGCTTTGTGACTCTTGCTCCAGCGAACAAGTGCTCTTGGTTGCCCTTTAACTATGACAATCAGTTGCCTTAACCTCGGTTGCTATTTTGGTTTCGGGAATTTTAGAAATATTTTTGTGCAAACAGTGGTTTAGAACAAAGGATCCCAGATCCTTAAATTTTGTTAAAAAAAAGATTTTTGCATATTCATATAAAAAATTGTATTTCCTTGTCGATGCAGACAATGGAATAGAGATAGGTGATAACAGAAGGATATTTAATACATGTACATAAGGACTATATGTATGGCATATGTGATAAACTTCCTGCTGATCCTTTCAACTGTTAAATTGTCTTTTTCCTTAAAAATTCTAAATTCTTGGGCACTACCAATGTGCTAAGTTTTCCGATTGGATGTATATAGAATCTCATAATGGACACGAATGTATTCAAATATTTATATAGATTAGAAATGACCTAACCCATACTTGGTCAAGAAGTGAAATCGTATAGTCGGTAAATATCGAACCTTGATAAATCTATACATCATTTGTATACCCTCCACCATAGGACGGGGGTATACTATTTTCATCATTCTGTTTGTAACACCTCGAAATAAGCTTCTAAGACCCCATAAAGTATATATATTCTTGATCGTTATGACATTTTAAGTCAATCTTGCCATGTCCGTCCGTCCATCCGTCCGTCCACCCGTCCGTCCGTCTGTCTGTCGAAAGCACGCTAACTTTTGAAGGAGTAAAGCTAGCCACTTGAAATTTTGCACAAAAACTTCTTATTAGTGTAGGTCAGTTGGGATTGTAAATAGGCCAAATCGGTCCATGTTTTGATATAGCTGCCATATAAACCGATCTTGGGTCTTGACTCCTTGAGCCTCTAGAGAGCGAAATTCTGGTTCGATTTGATTGAAATTTTGCAAGTAGTGTTTTGGTATCACTTGCAAGCACTGTGCTAAGTATGGTCTAACTCGGTGCATAACCTGATATAGCTGCCATATAAACCGATTTAGGAACTTGACTTCTTGAGCTTCTAGGGACTTGACTTCTTGAGCTTTTAGAAGACGCAATTATTATCCGATTTGATTGAAATTTTGTACATCGGGTTTTGATGTCACTTCCATCAATTGAGCTAAGTATGGTTTAAATCGGTTCATAACCTGATATAGTTGCCTTAAAAACCGATCTGGGGTCTTGACTTCTTGAGCATCTAGAGGGCGCAATTCTCATCCGATTTGGCAGCGACTTTGCGCGTGGTGTTTTGGTATCACTTCCAATAACTGTGCTAAATACGGTTTAAATTGGTTCATAACTTGGTATAGCTGCCATATAAACCGATCTTGGATCTTGACTTCTTGAGCCACTAGATCGGATTTTCATCCGATTTGGCTGTAATTTTGCATGCGGTAGTTTGTAATGTCTTTCAACAATTGTAGTTACTATGGAGCAAATCGGTACATAACCTAATATAGCAGTCATATAAACTGATCTGGGATCTTGACTTCTTGAGCCTCTAGAGGGCGCAATTCTCCTATGACCTTCAATATACGTATCTAATATGGTCTCAATCGATCTATAACTTGTTACAGCTCCCATATAAAACGATCTCCCGATTTTGAGCCCCTACAAGGCGCAATTCTTATCCGAATGGACTGAAATACGACACAATGACTTCAACAATTTTCAGCATTCAATTTAGTTATGGTCGGAATAGGACTATAACTTGATATAGATCCAATACCATAACAGTTCTTATTCATTATTCACTGTTTGCCTATAAAGAGGTACCGCGCAAAGAACTCGATTCAGCCGGCCGAACTTAGCACGCTCTTACTTTTTACAATTAAGAAATATATGATTGGTACCAAAATTGGTACCATTTGGCATGTTCTCTTCAGATGGAGCTAGAGGTCTGAAATTTGGCATGTAGGTGAAACTTAGAAATATATGATGGGCGACCAAATGTTTTTTTTTTCACAATTCGAACATTTTGGTACCAAAATAGGTACTATTTGGTACGTTCTTAATAGATGGAGCTAGAGGTCCGAAATTTGACATGTAGGTACAAATAGGAAATATTGAATGGGCGACTAAATGATCCATTCAGAATGGGCGACTAAATTACCATTTTGGTGTAAAAAGTGCAAAATAGTAAGAAATATTTTACCTTCGCTAAATTTTTGGCGACAATTTTTATTTTTTCAAAATCTTGCATTTAATTACTAAAACATACAATATGTTACTTTCTTTATGAATTGAGCTAAAGTGCTCAAAATTCATAATCATATAAACTGAGTGACTACCTAGGTTTCTGGAAGTCCTATACGTGTATTAACAACGGCAGTAGAGAAGCAGACCACCGGGATGCTAGTAAGAAAGAAAGTGCAAAATTCCAAGCGCCTAGCATTACTCCTTCGAAAGTAGGCGTGCTTTCGACAGATAAATGGACAGACGAACGGATGGACAGACGGACGGATGGACAGACTGACAAACGGAGGGACATGGCTAGATCGACTTAAAATGTCATGACGATCAAGAATATATATACATCATAAGGTCTCATAGGAATATTTCGAGGTGTTACAAACGGAGCGACGAATTAAGTGTACCCTCATCCTATGGTCGATGGTATAAAAAGGAACATGCAACAAGTAAAAGATTGCTAAGTTTGGCCGGACCGAATCTTATATACCCTCCACCATGATTCGCATTTGTCGAGATCTTTTTCCGGCATCTCTTCTTAGGCAAAAAATGATAAAAGAAAATATTTGCTCTGTTATTAGAGCGATATCAAGATATGGTCCGGTTCGGACCACAATTAAATTATATGTTGGAGACCTGTGTAAAATTTCAGCCAATTCGAATAAGAATTACACAGTTTGGGGGCTCAAGAAGTAAAACAGAGAGATCGATTTATATGGAAGTTGTATCAGGCTATAAACCGATTCGGACCATAATAAACACGTATGTTTATGGTCATGAGAGGATCTGCGTACAAAATTTCAGGGAAATCGATAATAATTGCGACCACTAGAGGCTCAAGAAGTCAAGATCCCAGATCAGTTTACATGGCAGCTATATCAGGTTATGAACCGACTTGAACCCTATTTGGTACAGTTGTTGGAAGTCATAACAAAACAACTTATGCAAAATGTCAAATGGGATAGGAATTACACCCTCTAGAAGGCCAAGAAGTCAAGTTCCCAGATCGGTTTATATGACAGCTATATCAAAACATGGACCGATTTCAACCATACTTGGCTCAAATGTTGTATATCATAACAAAATTCTTCGTGCAAAATTTCATTCAAATCGGATAATAATTGCGCCCTTTAGTGGCTCACCCCAAGATGGGTTTATACGGCAGCTATATCAAAACATGGACCGATTTGACCTATTTACAATCCCAACCGACCTACACTAATAAAAAGTATTTGTGCAAAATTTCAAGTGGCTAGCTTTACTCCTTCGAAAATTAGCGTGTTCTCGATAGACAGACGGACGCACATGGCTAGATCGACATAAAATGTCACGAAGATCAAGAGTATATTGACTTTATGGGGTCTCCGACGAATATTTCGAGTAGTTACAAACAGAATGACGAAATTAGTATACCCCCATCCTATGGTGGAGGGTATAAAAACGTACTACGTTCGGCCCGGATGGGTTTATATGGGAACTATTGGGGTGCCCAAAAAGTAATTGCGGATTTTTCATACGTTGACGACGTTGACAAATTTTTTCACAGCTTGTGAAAATTCCGGCTTTCAGGCGCTCAAGATTCCAAATCGGGAGATAATTTTATATGGAAGCTATATATGGTTATAGACCGATTCAGACCATACTTGGCACGATGTGCAAAATTTCAACCCAATCGGTTAATAATTGCTGCTTCTAGTAGCTCAAGAAGTCAAGACGAAGGACCAATTTATATGGGAGCCTTATCAAAATCTGAACCGATATGGCCCATTTGCAATCCCCAACGACCCAAAAGGAAGTGTCTGCGAAAAATTTCGTACAGCTAGCTCTACGCGTTCGATCGCTTTCGTGATTTCGGCAGACGGATTGACGGATATGGCTAAATTGACTTAGAATGTCAAGACGATCAAGAATATATATTCCTTATGGGGTCTCAGGTCAATATTTTAAGGTGTTACAAACGGAGTAACAAGAGGAGTATACCCCCATCTTGGATATAAAAATGCATACATACGGCCAGGATGTATATTTTTATACCCACCACCGAAGGTTGGGGGTATATTCATTTTGTCATTCCGTTTGCAACACATCGAAATATCCATTTCCGACCCTATAAAGTATATATATTCTTGATATTCTTAGACATGTCCGTCCGTCAGTCCGTCTGTCTGTTGAAATCACGCTACAGTCGTTAAAAATAGAGATATTAAGCTGAAATTTTGCACAGGTTCTTTTTTTTTTTTGTCCATAAGCAGGTTAAGTTCGAAGATGGGCTATATCGGACTATATCTTGATATAGCCCCCATATAGACCGATCCTCCAATTTAGGGTCTTTGGCCCATAAAAGCCACATTTATTATCCGATTTTGCTGAAATTTGGGACAGTGAGTTGTGTTAGTCCATTTGACATCCTTCTTTAATTTGGCCCGGATCGTTCCAGATTTGGATATAGCTGCCATATAGACCGATCGTCCGATTTAGGGTCTTAGGCCCATAAAAGCTACAATTTTTATCCGATTTTGCTGAAATTTGGGACAATGAGCTGTGTTAGGCCCATTTGACATCCTTCGTCAATTTGGCCCGGATCGGTCTAGATTTGGATATAGCTGCCATATAGACCGATCCTCCGATTTAGGGTCTTAGGCCCATAAAACCCACATTTATTATCCGATTTTGCTGAAATTTGGGACAATGGGTTGTCTTTGGCCCTTCGCCATTTTTCTTCAATTTGACCCTGATCGGTTGAGATTTGGCTATAACTGCCATATAGACCGATCTCTCGGTTTTGTGTTTTGGGGCCATAAAAGGCGCATTTATTGTCCGATTTCGCTGAAATTTGGGACAGTGCGTTGTGTTAGACTCTTCGACATTCTTCGGCAACTTAGCCCAAATCGGTGCAGATTTGGATATAGCTGCCATGTAGACCGATCTCTCGATTTAAAGTCTTGGCCCCATAAAAGGCGCATTTATAATCAGATTTCATTGAAAATTGACACAGTGACTTATGTTAGGCTTTTCGACATCTGTGTCGTATATGGTTCAGATCGGTTTATTTTTAGATATAGCTACTAAAAAGACCAATATTTTGTTATACACAATTGAACAATGACTTGTACTTATAACTATTTGGTCCAAATCGGAACGTATTTCGATATAACTGCTATGGGATATAAGGTATGCAATTTTCACCGGATTTTGATGGAAGATGGTTTACATATATACCCGAGGTGGTGGGTATCCAAAGTTCGGCCCGGCCGAACTTAACACCTTTTTACTTGTTTTTTATATATATTTCCTCAAAATCTGAAAAAAGATTCACCATTTACGAATACGATACAAGTAGTCTATAGCTGTCTTCATATAGCTGTACCGCGCCTGCTCCTCTGCACCGTCTAAGAAACAAAAGTTGAACCATTCAGCCTTGGTTCCAGAGGCGGATATCAGATTTGTACTCTAGTCCCAAATACCTTTCTTTTAAGTCCCATATTGCTACGGTTTGCCAATATTCGGTTTTAGTCGGAGTTTTAGACAAAGGCAGGTCTATACTTTAGACCCGAAAGTCTGTATGAGATTCGTACTCTACTCCCAAATACATTTCATTTGAATCCCACGTTGCACAGATCGGGCTATGTAGCAATAGATCTTCGCAAAATGTAACACTTGTTTCGCTATTATTTAATGAATTTTGACATCACTAATGAACTTCATAGAAAACGTTTCAGACTTATATTAGGTGACTTATGCAATCGGATTTTCTGTTGTAATTACTTTTTTTTAATGTACAAGTGTACATAAAGCAAAAACTACCAAAATTACATCTTCATAGCAAATTATAATTAGAAAATATTAAATTATAAAAATATGTTAATATTAATTGTTAAGAGCAGTCATTGTAACATTTAAAAGTCCCGAAAATGTTTATTTTATTGCTTAAAACTTTCATAACAATTCAAAGAATCCACCCATTTTGTGCCGCCTTATTAGGCCGGGAGGGTGCGTTATACAAACCACACACACACACTTGTATGCTCTGTGCACGAACGAGTGCATACCATCAAATCTATGCTGATAGTTGACTACAAAAAGAGAATTAATGTGGGCAATTATGTAATTCAAAGTTTGTGTGTGTGTGTGTGTCTCTCTCTCTTTCTCTCTCACTCGGTTTGTCTCTGTTCGCAGTGATTAATGGCTAAAGTTACACGCCACCCGAAACCAAAGCAAAAAGTAACCACGAAATATTTTGAACTATTTTAATGTGTGATTTTTTTTTTTCATCCACCCCCTCTTCCATCAACAGTTTGAATGAGAGCAATTTGTCTACAATTAAAATGTAAATTGTTGGTGTTGTATTAACTGCAGAATACAAAAAAAAAAAACAAAATATACATTGTAAACTATGGCTGTTAATTTTCTGCAACAGAAATCAGAGTAATTGCTGAGCCTCGTGTAAGCCCGGAAAACAAAAGAGCCCACAAAAAGAAAAAAACCAAGAAAGTTCAACAACAGCACCCAATAATTGTGAAGAAAAATTACTAAAGAAAAGGCAATATATATGGAAAAGCAGCATGTTAAACGAAATGTTCATTTTAGCTAAAGACAACATAAAAACCATCAAATGATTTAACTAATTTGTGTAAGCAATTTTGCGCTAATATTGTGGCAATCAAGATTTTTGTGTGCGTTTATGTGTGACAAATGTGGAAGGAAGAGAAATTCATGTCAAAAAGTTATCATCGGAAATTAAACAACTTAAACGCAAAACTACCTTGAGACAACAGCCAAGTTACAAGAATTGTGTCAACATTGCCTCGTTTCGCTGGTATCGACTGCAAGCAGCTGATTACCGTCTACCATTGACTTTTGTGGGGATTTTGACAAATATTTTTTTTTTTTTTTTGGAAATTACTGTAAACTTGTTAATTGGCTTGCAAATGACATTGAAACATTTCGCGTTGCAAATGATGTTTAAAAATGTGCTTCAATTTTTATTTCCTGCTGTTATGCATTGTTACGATTGATTGGATAACAACAGTTGCTGCCTCGCCCTCAATTGTTTCGCAGTACTATAGACCCAACCAATTTGCTACAGGTGAGAAAAATATGCATTTTATTACTTATTTAAAACTTTTCCAAATACATACCATAGGATGGCGATTCTAGAGAGTCTATACTCTTTTGATTGCTAAAAAAAATTGAAGATGATTTGTAATGTCCATTCATCGGGCAGTCCGACTCTCGCCGTCAAATTTCTATTTTAGAAAAGAAAATATTGAGCTAGATAAAGATTGTTGACTTAATCCATAAGAATATCTGGATAAAGCCCCAAATAGACTGATCTGTAGCATTGACTACCAGAGGCTCAAGAAGTCAAATCGGGAGATCGGTTTATATGGGAGCTTAATCAGGTTATAGACTGATTTGGACCGTACGTGACAAAGTTGTTGAACGTCATAACAGAACACCAAATTCAAAATTTCAGACAATTCGGATGAAAATTGAGCTTTGCCGGGGCTCAAGAATTCAAATCGGGAGAACGGTTTAAATGGGAGCTATGTCAGGTTATTGACCGATTTAAAGCGTACTTGGCACAGTCATTGGAAGTCAAAACAGAACACTATGTGCAAAATTTCTGCCAAATAGGACAAAAATTGCGGCTTCCAGGGGCTCGAGAAGTCCATATGAGAGATAGGTTTATATGGGAGCTATCTCAGGTTATAGACCAATTTGGACCATACTTAGCACAGTTTGTAGTAGAAGAGCCATAGGCTCGAAATGGGGCCGGAATCCGAGGATAGTCCACTGGCTCTATAGGAGAGCGATTAGACCAATACTTACTTACGCCTCAGTAGTTTGGTGGACTGTGGGACTTAAGGCGATGGGAGAATGGATTGAGGATGGGAGCTGCTTACACCATCGCGATATAATCGAGGCCCCGATAGCAAACCTGGAAGGAAGGGAAGAGGTTTCCCATCGGATACCTGAGATGAACCTTGCTGCAATTGGCACAGTCTTGGATTGACGGAACCCTAGTATTGTCATCTGGAAGATCATGTTACAAGGATGGATCAAAGCTAGAGGACAGAGTGGGCCTGGGGGTTTACAATGAGAACCCAGGGACTGGGATCTGTTTTAGACTGCCTGACCACAATACGGTCCTGCGGGCGGAGATTCGGGCAATCACGGAATGCGTGAAGTGGTGTGGTGCTAACGTGAGGACGTCGAGTGTGAACATCTTTACCGACAGTATCGTGAGAAGACGAGGTTATTACTGAAAACAAGCAAGAAGGAGGTCAGTATAGCTACTGGTATCATAACGAGACACATAGGACTACGAGCTCACTTATGTATAATCGACGCGGCAAAATAGGGCATGCGTAGAAGATATTGAGAAGTTTCGCGTCTAACAGATACTGCCACTTAAGTGGAGACACAATACCAGACATGAACCAACTTAGGGAAGTGGTATTGAAAACAATTAAGGATTTTGTAAGTAGCACAGAATTCCTTAATTAATATTTTCTTCTTAGAGGTTCCTTTATAGTTTTTAGAACGCACATTAAGCCGATTACTGGCTTAGGTGTATGTCCATAGTAGCATGGGGCGGATTAATATATGCACCCTCTTTTCAACCTAACCTAACCTAACACAGTTTGTGAAAGTCATAACAGAACACTATGTGCAATTCAGGTAAAAATTAAGGCTTCCAGAGGGGCTCAAAAAATCAATTCAGGAGATCGGTTCATATGGGAACTATGTCAAATTTATATGGGAGCTTTATCAGGTTATAGACCGATTTGAACCGTACTTGGCACACTTATTGGAAGTCATAACAGAACACCGCATGCAAAATTTCAGTCAATTCGGATGAAAATTGATGCTTCCAGGGGTTCAAAAAGTCAAATCGGGAGATCGGTTTATTTGCGAGCTGTACCTGGTTAGAAACCGATTCGGACCATACTTGGCGCAGTTATTGGAACATCGTATGCAAAATTTCAGTTAATTCGGTTGAAAACTGAGGCTTCCAGGGGGTCAAGAAGTCAAATCAGAAGATTGGTTTATATGGGAGCTATATCGGGTTAAAAGCCAATTTGGACCGTACTTGGGATAATTGTTGGAAGTCCTTACAACATACCATGTGCAAATTTTCAGCCAAATCGGAAACTGCGGCTTGTAAAGGTTCAAGAAGTCAAATCGGGAGATCGGTTTATATGGGTGCTATATCAGGTTATAGACCGATTTGAACCGCACTTGACACAGTTATTGGAAGTCATAAAGGAACACTATTTGCAAAATTTCAGCCAAATCGGATGAAATTTGTGGCTTTGAGGGGCTCAAGAAGTCAAATCGGGAGATCGGTTTATATGGGAGCTATATCAAGTTATAGACCGATTTGAACCATACGCAATAGCTGGAAGTCATAACAAAACACTGCGCTCAAAATTTCAGCCAAATCAGACGAAATTTTTGGCTTTCAGGGGCTCAAGAATTCAAATCGGGAGATCGGTTTATATGGGAGCTGTATTCAAATCTGAACCGAAATGGCCCATTTGCAATTTTCGACGACCTACATCAATATAAAGTATCTGTGCAAAATTTTAAACAGCTAGCTTTACGCGTTCGACCGCTATCGTGATCCAGAATATATATACTTTATGAGGTCGCAGATCATTATTTCGAGGTGTTACAAACGGAATGACTAGGTTAGTAAACCCCCATCCAAACCTGGTGGGTATAAAAACATATTTCTTACCCTCTTTGCAAAAACCCAAAGTATGAGTTACATGATCTACATTTCGGTTGTGCCCCATATATACCGATTTCCCGATTAATGACGTATTTTTGATCTGATTTTGACCGTTTCTTTTATCCACCTCCATAGGATCACAATATTAATTTCCCACTCTACAAAGAGCATATTTCTAATTGTTGTAAAATTCTAAGGCTATATAACTATGTAAATGTCATGTCTGTCCGTCTATTAGTTCCAATCACGCCACAGTCTTCAAAAATAGAAGAAGAACTTTGTCACACCATATTCGGATATTGGTTCCGAATAAACCGAACTAGCGATTTAGGTTTTTGATCCAAAATTTTGACTGAATTCCACTTAACCCTCCGATCTTGGAAATAATTCAAGAACTTTTCAACGGATAAAGACAAAGATGAAACGATACATAGTAAAATTTGAGATGTTGTCCAACAAGTATACAAAATGTGTGCTCACTGGTAGTTGGTCAACTCGACATATCAAATTGTTGTTTCTTTCTTTCCGCAATGTTAATGCTAATACTAATTTTTCCCATGAACATTCCACTTGGGAATAGTCCTAAACCCGATTCCGAACGGCGTGTCGCAGGATTTTCTGCCAACTTTTCTAGGGCCCATTCACTGAAAATGATTTGCAAGCGTTGCTCGTTAGTAAGTCTATTCATGATGAAATGTCAAAGCATACTGAGCATCTTTCTCTTTGACACCATGTCTGAAATCCCACGTGATCTGTCAAATACTAATGCATGAAAATCCTAACCTCAAAAAAATCACCCTTTAAAAAAAAAGAGATGGTACTTTGCACAGCTTTCTCTTCTATAGGCAGGATAAATTCAAAGATGGGTTATATCGGACTATATCTTGTTATAGCCCCCATATAGACCGAATTGCCGTTTTGAGGTCTAAGGCCTATTAGAACCACATTTATTATCCGATTTTCTGAAATTTGGTATAGCGAGTTGTATTAGTCATCCTTCGACATCTGTGTTCAATACGGCCCGGATCGTCCCAGATTTAGATTTAGCTGCCTTATAGACCGATATCTCGATTTTAGGTCTTGGGCGTGTTTAATGTCCAATTTCGCACAAATTTGTTGGCGACCATAGTTGAAGTCATTCTGAAAAATTCAGTCAAACCGGATAAGAATTGCGCCCTATAGGGTCTCACGAAGTAAAATCAGGATATCGGTTTATATGGGAGCTATATAAGTTTATGGGCAGATTTAGACCATATTTGGCCCTATTGCTGGAGGTCATAAGAAAAGTCACTGTTTAAAATATCAACCAAATACGATATCAGGCAAATCAAGAAGTATAATTGGGAAATTGTTTAATATGGAAGCTATATCAGGTTTTGGACCGATTCGAACCATATTTCGCATATCTGTTGAACGTTATAGAACATTATTTTAGCGAAATCGGCCAATAACTGAGTACTCTAGATGCTCAAGTAGTCAATACCCAAGACGAATTATTTGGCAGCTATAAAAAAACATGGACCGTTATGACCTATTTACAATCTTAACCGACCTACACTAACAGAAAGTGTCTGTTCAAGTGCCTAGCTGTACACCTTCGAAAATTAGCGTTCTTTCGAGAGACAGACAGACGGACAGAGAAACGCACATTGGTATTGGTATACCAATATTTCGATGTATTATAAACGGTAGGACGACGTTAGTATACCTTTATCCTATGGTATAAGGTATAAAAATACAAACAAGTAAAAGAGTGCCAAGTTCGGCCGGGCCAAATTAGGTGAAAATCGGGGCTTCTAACGGCTAAAGAAGTCCAATACGGGCAGATTGATTCGGATAATCCTTGGCATGGATGTTGATAGTTATAACTAAAGCCTTTGTTCCAAACTTCAGCCAAATCGTATGAAAATTGATGCTTCTCAGGGCTCAAGAAGGCAAATCCGGGGATCGGTTTACGTGGGGGCTATATCTGTTTAAAAGCCGATTTGGACCATACTTCCCACGGATGTTAAAAAAATACAAGCTTTTGTTCCAAATTTCAGCTAAATCGGATGAAAATTGAGGCTACTAAGGGCCCAAGAAGTCAAATCTAGGGATCGGTTTATGTGGGGGCAATATCTGTTTATGGACCGATTCGAATCACACTTGGCGTGGATGTCGGAAGCCATAACTTAAGTCTTTATTCAAAACTTTAACGAAATCGTTTGAAAAATTGAGGAAGGGCTCAAGAAATCAAATCCGGGGATCGGTCTATATCTGTTTATAAACCGATTCGGATCATATATGACATGGATGTTGAAAGTCATAACACAAGTCTTTGTTCCAAATTTCAGCCAAATAGAATGTTGAAAGTCATTACACAAGTCTTTGTTTCAAATTTCAGCCAAATCAAATCTAAATTGAGGCTTCTAAGGGCTGAAGAAGTCAAATCCGATGATCGGGTTATATGGGGACTGTATTTGCTTTTAGACCGATTCAGACCATTCTTGGCATGAATGTTGAAAGTTATTACACAAGTCTTTGTTCCAAATTTCAGCCAAATCGCATGAAAATTGAAGCTTCTAAGGCCTTAAGAAGTATATCAAGGAATCGGTTTATATGGGAGCTATATCTGTTTATTAACCGATTCGGATCATACTTAGCATGGATGTTGGTTCTCATAACTCAAGTCTTTATTCCAAATTGGTTGAAAATTGAATCTTCTAAGGTCTCAAGAAAGCAAATCCCGGGATCGGTTTACATGGAGGCTAAATCTGTTTAAATGCCGATTTGGATCATACTTCGCACGGATGTTAAAATTCATAACCCAAGTTTTTGTTCCAAATTTCAGCTAAATCGGATGAAAATTGAGTCTACTAAGGGCCCAAGAAGTCAAATCAAGGGATTGGTCTATACGGGGGCTATATCTGTTTATGGGAGCCCATTTGCAATCCCCAACAACCCACATCAATATGAAGTATCTGTGCTAAATTCCAAACGGCTATCTTCACGCGTTCGACAGTATCGTGATTTCGACAGATGGACGGACATGGCTCGATCGACTCAGAATATCGAGAATATCCATTATATATATATTTCAATATTTCGGAATGACTAGATAAGTATTCCCACATCCTGTGGCGGAGGGCATAAAAAACAGAATCGTGGACAGATTTCACCTTGGATTCCACAAAAAGTTAACTCATATCACCTAAGTCTTTATCTGAATTAGATTGAAGGAGAAGGAGGAAGAAAATCTGGTACCGATTGACTCTTCTGAGACCTCAAGGAGTCATATGGTGGACTCGATTTTAATTGAGGGCTTCAGTATACTCCATGTACCATATATCGATTACATTGAATAAAAATGTGAGGTGTATATACACTCAAGAACTTAAATCCCGGTATCAATTTATATGGGGACTATTTCTACTTATTGTAGGCCACTGTGGCGCAGAGGTTCACAGGTCCGACTATGACGCGGAATGCCTAGGTTTAAATTCCGGGTGAACATCAGAAAAATTTACGACGCGGTTATCCCCTTAGTAGTGATGGCTTAATTTGTGAGGTATAGTGCCATGTCAAAACTTCTCTGCCAAGTGGTGTGGCTATGCGGCACGACTTTCCTATTTAGAATTTCTTAGTAGTTAGAATTTTTACCTATTTACCAATCTGGATAGGATTTGCTTGTGGGTATTGGAAGGCATACTAAAATGTCAGCAAAATCGAACAAAAATTGAGGTAGGGGTTCAAGAATTCAATAAGGGGCGTCCTTTTTATATAAATCTTTGGGGAAAAGTGGCATAGTACCTTACAAATGTCATCAGTTTTAGGAGAGGATAACCACCGTTTTTCAATTTTGGGCCTTAAACCAAAATGTCACAGGAGGGCTTGTCTGGGGTATATGCTGTCTAGGAAATTCGCGCACAGACAAAATTCAATCAATGAAAATGATTCATATCGCACCATATTCGGTTTGTTGTAACTGCAGTGATAACTGAAAATATGGCCTAGTCCATAGTTAAGTATGGCCCTCATATAAACCGCATACATGTTTTTCTACTTAAGCTTCTAGAAATCTTAATCTTATCCTCTTGGATAATTTGACCCTATCCTTGATCATATACAAAACAAACTCACCAAATGATCTGTCTAATGTGGTACCTTATATCCTTTTTCAACAGATTGTGGCATACGACCCCCTAGAAGAGAGCCAAGATCAGAACTGGATATAGATGATCCCAAAAGTGCACGAAAAGCTAAAATTATAGCCGGTGTTCATACCAAAGAGGGACAATTTCCTTGGCAAGCATCTCTCGAACTGCTTCATCCTTCGTTGGGGTTTCTTGGACATTGGTGTGGTGCTGTACTCATACATCAACATTGGATACTCTCAGCGGCTCATTGTGTGCACAATGATCTTTTCAATCTTCCCCTACCTCCCCTATGGACTGTAGTCCTAGGAGAATACAATCGAGCTGTGGAATCAGGTTACGAACAACGCATCCCCATAGAAAAAATTGTGCTGCACAAAAGCTATCAAAATTTCCTACATGATTTGGTACTAATGAAACTTTCCAAACCCGCAAATCTATCCAAAAAGTCCAATATAAGGCGAATATGTCTGCCATTTACATTCAATGAACCTGTCTACAAGGAATACGAAGATAAAGACTTATTACAGGGTGAAGAACTAACAGACCCTTTACTAATGGATTTGGTAGAAATTCCCGAGAAAATGGAAAATTTCCTGCGTAGCGTTCAAAGCATGCGTAGATATCAGAATTTTACCATGCCCACCATGAAAGATTTAATGGATTTGAAAATAGCACAGCGATTGAGACGCATGCAAATGGCTGCCCAGCAAATGGAACGAAGAAGTCGAAGTATGAGGCGACGCAATGATAAGATAATGAAAATTTTCAAATATCCCCATAAGGAAGGCATGTCAGAGCAGAAACATTTTCATCGTTACATTGATACGAATCCCGACTTACCCTACATCGATTGTGTGGCAACGGGTTGGGGCAAGGCCAATGTTTCGGGAGATTTAACGGATCTGTTGCTGAAGACAAATGTGCCGTTGCATAATAATAGGAGGTGGATTATTAAATGTCTATTTCTTAGCTTATTTGATATTAGAGTATTTGCATTTTATTTCAGATGTAAAGAGGCTTATGGAAGCTTTGTACGCATACATCGGGGGCATCTGTGCGCTGGAAAACTGAATGGGAAAGGTGGAACCTGTGTGGTAAGTATATTCCCCTGGAAGTCTTGTAAAGGTAATGGACAACGTAAATGACGTTGGGTACCAGGGATACCAGGCAACGAGTAGTTATAACTTGGGTAGGTAAGGTTGAGGTGACAGACTGCCATCAGACTCACTTAGACGTTTTCGTTCTGTTATCACAGAAACAGGAGAAGGGAGGAATATGCCTTTCTACCGTTGAACCATCCAGATCGCTTTAAAAAGCCCAACAACTTGCGAATGTCCACATCTGCTAAATTAGACAAGAAACGAGAACCTAAAGTGAAGGACCTTCTGAGTGCCCGAGCTGGACACACATACACACACACAGAGGTCCTCTCAGCTTCTGGAAAAGTCGTTTGTGGCAACCTTCAGTCTGTCAACATATTTTCTTATGAGTCAGTGACCATTCATAACAGACACAAACATAGAGATGTCTGTTCTAGACAACGACAGCAAAGCTGTAGACCTCTTCAAGTTAAGATTAGGTTAAATAATTTTAGAAAGTTCTTAACTTGGGAAAGTCCAAGCCAATTTTGGTTCCTCTTTCATCTCAAATGCAATGTCCGAATTTAATACTGATAAGGTGCAGTTTACGCACTGGCGGATATATTTTGTCTGAACTGGTGCTAGTCACATTCCTCATAAAAGCCTAATTGTAATGTATTACAGTCATGAGTGACCAACAGACTAAGGGTAAGCCAGATGTTGTATAAATTTCTGGCCAAATCATTAAAATGCAAATTTTTATCACCAAAAACGGTTTTATTGTTCTTCAAAGTATCCTCCAACAAACTCAAACGCTCAAACATTGGATTTACACCAGTGCTGTTGGAGCTATTGGGTTGCCCAAAAAGTAATTGCGGATTTTTTAAAAGAAAGAAAATGAATTTTTAATAAAGCTTAGAATGAAATTTAATCAAATATACTTTTTTTACACTTTTTTTTCTAAAGCAAGCTAAAAGTAACAGCTGATAACTGACAGAAGAAAGAATGCAATTACAGAGTCACAAGCTGTGAACAAATTTGTCAACGCCGACTATATGAAAAATCCGCAATTACTTTTTGGGCAACCCAATACATCAAGTTATGGTCTGATTTAGACCATAAAAGAAATGCATGTTGAATACCATAGCAGAAGTCATTTTATAAAATTTCAGCCAATTCGAATAAGAAATGCGCCCTCTAGGGACTCAAGAAGTAATATAGGGAGATCGGTTTATGTGGAAGCTGCATCAGGCTATAGATCGACTCAGACCCTATTTCATGGGAGAAACCGTTGTACAAAATTTCACCCAAATCGGATAATTATAGCGTACCCTAGTGGCTCAAGAAGTCAAGATCCCAGGTCGGTTTATGTGGCAGCTATATCAGGTTATGGATCGATTTAAACCATATTTAGTAAAATTTGAGCCAAATCAGATATGAATTGCGCTCTCTAGAGCCTCAAGAAGTCAAGACCCCAGATCGGTTTATAAGACAGCTATATCAGGATATAGAACGAGTTTACACCATATTTGGCAAAGTTTTTGGAAGTCGTAAGAAAACACGTCATGCAAAATTTCAGCCAAACAGGATAAGAATTGCGCCCTCTATTGGCTTAAGAAGTGAAGATCCAAAAATCGGTTAATATGGCAGCTATATCAAAACATGGATCGATATGGCCCATTTACCATCCCCACCGACCAACACTAATAAGAAGTATTTGTGCCAAATCCAGCCGGTCTTAGACGAATATTTCTAATAGTTACAAACAGAATGACGAAATAAGTATACCCCCATCATATGGTGTAGGGTATAAAAACTGAAATTTTGCACAGACTCATATTTCTTCTATATGCAGGTTAAGTTTTTGAATGGGCCTCATCGGACTATATATAGAATTAGCTGTCATGTAGACCGATCTGCCGATTTAGCATTTTAAACCCGTAATAGCCGAATTTTGTGTCCCATTTCGTCGAAATTTGAAACAGGAAGTTGTACTAGGGCCCCGATATTCAAACCAAATATGGACCATATCGGACCACATTTACATATAGCTGCCATAAAGACCGATATGCCAGTTTAGGGTCTTAAGCCCTTAACAGTCGCAATTATTATCCGAATTCGATGTAATTGGAAACAGTGAGTTTCCCCCGACATCCGACTCAAATATGGTTATTATCGGACCATTTTTAGATATAGCGGTCATATAGACCGATCCTCCGATTTCGTGTCTTAAGCCCTTAACAGACGCAATCTTTACCCGAATTCGCTAAAATTTAAAATATGGTTCAGATCGGTATATATCAGATATAGATATCATATAGAGCGAACTGCCGATTAAGAGTTTTAAGCCGATAAAAAATGCATTTATTATCCGATCATGCTGGAATTTGACACAGTGACTTGTATTAATCCTCCCATCATCCCACCAACATATGGTCCAGATCAGACATTATTAAGAAAAATGCAAATTTTGCCCATGAACATTCCACTAAGGAACAGGGGCAAACTTCTCACCTATCAATGAGTGCAGTCCGAATCAAGTTTAAGTTCAATGACAAGGGCCCTCCTTTTTATAGCCGAGTCCAAACGGCGTGCCGCAATGCGACACCTCTTTGGAGAGAAGTTTTACATGGCATAGTACCTCACAAATGTTGCCAGCATTAGGAGGGGAAAACCACCGCTGAAAATTTTTTCTGATGGTCTCGCCAGGATTCGAACCCAGGCGTTCAGCGTCATAGGCGGACATGCTAACCTCATAAAGTGCGGATTTGTTGACCGATTTCGCTGAAACTGTGACTTATATAAGAATTCTCGAGATCTGAATCAAATATCATCTAGACCAGCTCCCATTTGCATATTACTATGGATGTGGTGGTGGAGTTGTTATAAAAGAAGATGGTTAAGATGGTTATGGTGGTAGCTATCGGCCGTGCCGAACTTAACACTTTTTTACTTGTTCTGTGTTACTGTCATGTGCGACCATGTTCCGACAGAAGACAAGAACACACAGTCTAAAAGATCGAGAGCTGCTATACACATTTCTGCCCTAATCATGAAAATTCAAATTTTTATCATCAACAAGTTAAAGCGGAGAACATAGTGCGCAAAACTTCAACCGAATCGAATATGAATTGCGCTCTATAGGAGCTGAAGAAGCAAAACTCGGAAGATCGGTTTATATGGAAGCTATATCAGATTATGAACTTATATAGACCATAGAGGTCATAGAAAAAATCACTGTGGAAAAATACAGGCAAATCGGATAAGAATTATGCGCTCTAGAGGCTAAATCAGGATTTGGACCGACTCGAACTATACCTTGTGCATCTACTGAATGTCATTAAAAACGTCGTAGTACAAAATTTTAGCCAAATCGGATAAGAATTGCGCTCTCTAGAGGCTCAAAAAGTGAGAGGTGCCATACCACATCTGCATCTCGTACAATCTTCTCCAGCAGGATATTAAAGTGATCACACGATAGGCTGTCTCCTTGTCTGAAACCTCGTTTGGTATTAAATGGTTCGGAGCGACTCTTTCCTATTCTTACTGAGGATCGTGTATCAGCAAGTGTCATACTGCAGAGTCTTATTAATTTTGCAGGGATACCAAACTCAGACATGGCTTGAAATACCTTTGAACGTAAAGGAGTATCGAAGACGGCTTTGTGGTCAACAAAGAAATAGTAGGTGTTGATTTGTCCTACTCGCGTTCTTTCCAGGATTTGGCGCAGTGTGAATATCTGGTCCAGGGTGGATTTACCAAAGCCACGTTGATGCAAATGCAAATTTTGCCCATGAACATTCCACTAAGGAACAAGGGCAAACTTCTCACATATCAATGAGTGCAGTCCGATTCAAGTTTAAGCTCAATGATAAGGGGCCTCCTTTTTATAGCCGAGTCCGAACGGCGTGCCGCAGTGCGACACCTCTTTGGAGAGAAGTTTTACATGGCATAGTACCTCACAAATGTTGCCAGCATTAGGAGGGGAAAACCACCGCTGGAATTTTTTCTGATAGTCTCGCCAGGATTCGAACCCAGGCGTTCAGCGTCATAGGCGGACGTACTAACCTCTGCGCTACGGTGGCCTCAAAGCCACATTGATAGGGCCCAATTATCTCATTGACTTTAGGTTTTAATCTTTCACACAGTACGCTCGAGAGTATCTTGTATGCGATGAGGGGGAGACTTATTCCTCCGTAGTTGGCACATCCCGTCTTGTATTCTTTCGTGTGTACGGGACATAGTATGCTGAGGTTCCAATCATCGGGTATGCGTTCTTCTAGCCAGATTGCGCAGATAAGCTGATGCATACGCCTTATCAGAGTATCGCCTCCGGTCTTAAATATTTCAGCGGGTAACCCGTCGGCTCCTGCTGCCTTGTTGTTCTTTAGTCGGGTCACTGCTACTTGCACCTCATTCTCACTTCGAGGTAAACATTCTATACCATCATCAGGGACTGGTTCTGCGGTATCCTTTTCGCCGCCAACATCGGACACTAGCAGTTGGGTAAAATGTTCTTTCCATATCCTCAGCAAGCTATCTGCGTCAATTACCAAATTTCCTTTATTGTCTCTGCAGGAGGATGTGCCTGCATCAAAGCCATCGGTTTGATGTTTAATTCTTTGGTAGAATTTCCGGACTTCATTCTGACTCCTGTACATCTCAATTCGCTTACACTCACTTCATACCATTTCCTTTATATTTCTGCGGAATAAAAGTCTCTTCTCTCTCCTTTTCTCCCGATACCTCTCCACCTTCTGGCGCGTTGCTACTGATTACAGGGTTGCTCTTTATGCCGCATTCTTGGCTTCAGTAGCATCTCGACCCTCTTGGTCGTACCATGGGTTACTTGGAGGAGGTTTCCGGTACCCAAGTACGGATATCGCGGCATTTTGCATGGAGTGGGCAATAGTTTGCACTGCGCCATTATATCATCGGAACAAGGAGTGCTTTCATGAAGCAATTGGGTCAGTCGATTGGAGTATGCCGCTGCCATAATGCCTTCCATCTATCACAACGTGATCAATTTGGTTTCTCGTGTTTTGATCGGGTGACAGCCATGTGGCTTTGTGAATATTTTTATAACCACCACCGAAGGATGGGGATATATACATTTTGTCATTCCGTTTGCAACACATCGAAATATCCATTTCCGACCCTATAAAGTATATATATTCTTGATCAGCGCAAAAATTAAAGTCGATCTCGACATGTCCGTCCGGGTATCTGTTGAAATCACGCTACAGTTTTAAAAATAAAGATATTAAGCTAAAATTTTGTACAGGTTCTTTTTTTGTCCATAAGCAGGTTAAGTTCGAAGATAGGCTATATCGGACTATATCTTGATATAGCCCCCATATAGACCGATCCGCCGATTTAGGGTCTTAGGCCCATAAAAGAAACTTTTATTATTCGATTTAGCTGTAATTTGGGACAGTGAGTTGTGTTATGCCTTCCAACATCCTTCGTAAATTTGGTCCAGATCGGTTCATATTTGGATATAGCTGCCATATAGACCGATCCTCCAATTTAGGGTCTTAGGCCCATTAAAGCCACATTTATTATCCGATTTTGTTGAAATTTAAGACAGTGAGTTGTGTTAGGCCCTTCAACATTCTTCGTTAATTTGGCTCAGATCGGTCTAGATTTGGATATAGCTGCCATATAAACCGATCTGCCGATTTAGGGTCTTAGGCCCATAAAAGCCACATTTATTATCCGATTTTGCTGAAATTTGGAACAGTGAGTTGTGTTAGGCCCTTCGAAATCCTTCGTCAATTTTTCTTAAATCGGTCCAGATTTGGACATAACTGTTATATATACCGATCCTCCCATTTAGGGTCTTAGGCCCATAAAAGCTAAATTTTTTATCCGATTTTGCTGAAATTTGGGACAGTGAGTTGTCTTAGGCCCTTCGACATTTTTCTACAATTTGACCTTGATCGGTTCAGATTTGGATATAGCTGCCATATAGACCGAACTCTCCATTTAAGGTTTTGGGCCCATGAAAGGCGCATTTATTGCCCGATGTCGCCGAAATTAGGGACAGTGAGTTAAGTTATGCCCATTGACATACTTCTGCAATATGGTACAGATCGGTCCAGATTTGGATATAGCTGCCATATAGACCGATCTCTCGGTTTTAGGTTTTGGGGCCATAAAAGGCGTATTTATTTTCCGATTTCGCTGAAATTTGGGAGAGTGCGTTGTATTATTCTTCTGCAAATTAGCCCAAATCGGTGCAGATTTGGATTTAGCTGCCATGTAGACCGATCTCTCGTTTTAAAGTCTTGGCCACATAAAAGGCGCATTTATAATCCGATTTCACTGAAAATTGACACAGTGACTTACATTAGGCTTTTCGATCGGTTCAGATCGGTTTATTTTTAGATATAGCTATTAAAAAGACCAATATTTTGTTAAACACATTTGAACAATGACTTGTACTTATAACTATTTGGTCCAAATCGGAACATATTTCGATATAACTGCTAAGGGACATAAGGTATTCAATTTTCACCGGATTTTGATGAAAGGTGGTTTACATATATACCCGAGGTGGTGGGTAACCAAAGTTCGGCCCGGCCGAACTTAACGCCTTTTTACTTGTTATGTTGAAACCTGTGCTACTAATTACCATGTTTTTTGCCACGGCGAAATTTATCAGCCTTAACCCATTACTGGAGGTTATCTCGTGGAGGCTAAACTTTCAGACTGTTGGACCAATAATGTCTTCCTTTCCTATTTTCGCATTAAAATCACCCAGAACGATTTTAATATCAAGGGCGGGGCAGCGATCATATTCTCTCTCTAGGCGTTCGTTCGGTTCAGTTCGGTACCACTGCTTGTCACAAAGCTGAGGAGACCACACTGGCGCTGCATAACTTACCACAGATTGGCCAATTGCTTTGTACGTGGTCTACAAGGTTTCTTTGTCTGCTCTCCAAGTGCCTGCCTGCAAGTGTCTTCAGGACCATGTTTCTACTTTTGATTTTTGAGCATGACGTGTATGGCCGGGTGATCTAATCGAGTGTTTACCTTAAATTCAAATTTCTTTCTCCTTTTCAGGGTGACTCTGGTGGTCCTCTGCAGTGTCGTCTAACAAAAACTGGTCCTTGGATCTTGGCTGGCATCACATCCTTTGGCTCTGGATGTTCTTTGGAAGGCTATCCGGACGTGTATACCCGAACATCACATTACATGAAATGGATACAGGACACAATAGCTTTTGAGTAGTAAAAAAAAGAAGTTTACTCAAAATTATGAAAAAAATTGTGACAAAATTACAATGCTAAAAAAATTCCAACACCAAAAGTACAATGTAATAGACAAAAAAAAATCAATTTTTTTGTTATATTTTCTGTTTTCTTTTATTTGGTTCTTAAATTATTTATTTATACAAAAAAAAATATACGTAAAACTTAAAGTATTTATTATTTAATTGTAACAATTATATATAGTCTAGTTTGTTGTTTTGTTTTGTTTGTTTTTGTGTTTAACTTATTTTTAAGATACCCCACTCGTTTGTAAAGATACAAAAAAAAATAAATGACTAAAATGAGAAAATGGAATTGAAATGTAAGCGAAACCCTTTATGAAAGAACAACGAAACGAAACGAAAGGAAAGTAAAGGAAACTTAACTTAAATTTATTATCACAGCCATAAATACTTTTTTACGTCTTTCCCCCAAAATAAAAACAAAGCTACAAAGGATACTACAAAAAAGCTACTTTTTCTCATGTTGAAGAGACTTAACGAGGCGACTGACAACTAACTACACTAAGCTGACGATGAGGCGAAGCTATGCAAGATTGCATGCAATCGATAACTCGAAAGCAAACGACGCATGCTTTGGGTTGCCAGCTTCAAATGGTGATGGCATGGAAAGGACAGGCGAAGGACTAGAACTTTCTCTTGGCTATTGTCTCATAAATTCCGGCAATGTAAATGTCGTGCTCGTTCTTCGGAGCCTTTTTGCCAATTCCAACTCCATTTCCATCTCCATGTCAAGCAACTCTTGTTGCTCGCCCAGCTCGGGCTCCATTTCTAGCAGCTGCTCCTGCTCCTCACCTCTCGTGGGATCCAAGGGTATCTGTGTTAGCGGCAACAGGGGCGAGAAATTAACATGAGCCTTTTGCAATTGTCTTGCCTTCTTTTTGGTCTCCTCCGCAAGGGCCAACATTTTATTGCAGCTGCCATTGTTGCTGCCCACCGGTATAAGTGTGGTGGCAACCTTGGCCGCTGTCGATGTCAAAGTACTTGTTGGTATTCTAAAGATGCGTACCATGGAGGTGGCAACAAGCGCTAAACCGCCCACAAAGAAGGCAACTATTGCAAAGTATTGCAGATAGGGACAAATATTGAAGATTGACTTAGTAAGGAATTTTAAGCCGGGTGTGAGATCATGAACTGCCTGCAAAAGATAACAAAGTGATAGATAATTAAGGAAATAAGTATGAGATTGATAAAGAAAAGCAATTAAATATGCAGATTATGATAACCTTCTAGTGGAGGCTCAAAAAGACAAGTCGGTGGTGTAGCTACACCGACAAA